>NC_057943.1:35054061-35176561 GCF_018555375.3 Anguilla rostrata | reverse complement strand
TGGTGTGAGTGTGTGTGCGTGCGTGCGGATGCACCTCTCGCGTGTGTGCGTGCGAGCGCGCGTACGCTTGTGTGTGCGGGCGCGCCGTCACCTGCGATCCAGTCCACAGCGATGCCCTCCACTCGGCCGATGCCATTGGTCACCACGTCCTCGCGCCAGGTCTGGTCCCTCTTGGCCCGGCTGATGGTGCTCAGGCCCATGTCCACCCAGTAGATGGTGTCGTTGTCTGCGGAAGAGGGGGCACAGTGTGGGCCAGCCGAACCCTGAGCAGGGCTCCAAACCCAGCGAGAAGACCTTCATCTGGGAGAGGACCCCCACCTCCATAAATGGGTTTGCTGCTGTCGCTTTCATCCAGGGCCTACTGCAGGCAGCCATCTATCAGCTAGTCCGTGCGCTAGCACATGGAAGCATCTAACGTTTAATTTAATCAATACAACCATCGCACACCGGAGCTCGACTTTAAGGATCTTTCTTTCGAAGTGGGCAAGTGGGCCAGTAGGGTCAGTGCTCCAGGTACTTTCCCCAGCTACACTTCAACTGGCCCAGCTGCCAAAAACGAAAAAACCAGAACTACTTTTTAAAAGGGATTATAAAGGCTATTATTAAAAATCGGCCAATCGCTGACTAAGGACAAATGAATCTAATTATATGGACAAGCTTCATCTTTCTGAGCTAACCCTACTAGATTCGACCAATTGCAGAAATTATTTTTTTTCGAAATCATGGATGACGTCTTTAATTTTGGATTCTGAGGCCAGTCGCGGTTTAACCAAGAATAAAACTATTTTAGCGGTAATAATATGGTAATATATAAAAAATTAATATCTAGCTAGTTGGTACTTTTCGGTGCTTAATTAGCTTGGTAGCAATAAATTAAGGTAGATGAGTTGCTCAGATAGCTCCTGCTATTGTTCTAATGCTACTTCAAGAAAACAGCTGTTTTACCTTTTGAGTAAATATGTCAAACCGTTGGAAACGGATGAACGATCAAGCTGTAACATTCGTTAACGACAAGCAAGTGTCAGTATAGAAATGTTTAGGGTACTGGCCCGATTGGGCAAGTGACAGACCAATCGACTGGCCCAAATCAATCTCATAGTGACCCCAGGACTGAGGACCCTCCTTACTGTCAAGTCTTACGCACTATTAGCATTAGCATGTGTAAAGCGAATAGGTTGTATTTTATATTAAAGTCTACAACACAGAATTTATAATAAAAACAAAAAACTGTAAAAAAAAAAAAATAAATAAAATAATAATAATAAAATTAAAAAAATGAAATAAAATATTTGGATTCTGGAGGTGTTGACACCCACGCGCACACAGATCGGAGAGCAGCTCTCCACTCTCCGAGGCGGAGCGGAGGCCTACCGGCGTGGAAGTCGATGCCCACGGCCAGGGAGGTGCCGGAGACGGGCACGAGGGCGTCGGACCTGTCGGCTGGGTCCAGCGGGATTCCTCGAATGCCCTCGTGCACAGAGTAGAGCAGGAAGGAGCCAACGCCTGCGAGGACGCGACCAGAGAGACGTCAGGAATGAGCGCAGCCCCCCCACTGAGTTAACCTCACCACTGAGATTAACCCCCCTCACTGAGATTACCCCCCCTCACTGAGATTACCCCCCCACTGAGATTAACCCCCCCACTGAGATTAACCCCCCACTGAGATTAACCCCCCCCACTGAGATTAACCCCCCACTGAGATTAACCCCCCCCACTGAGATTAACCCCCCCACTGAGATTACCCCCCACTGAATTAACCCCCCACTGAGATTAACCCCCACTGAGTTAACCCCCCACTGAGTTAACACTGAGATTAACTCCCCACTGAGATTAATCCCCCAACTGAGATTAACTCCCCACTGAGATTAACCCCCCACTGAGATTAACCCCCCAAATGAGATTAACCCCCCACTGAGATTAACCCCCTCCACTGAGATTAACCCCCCACTGAGTTAACCCCCCTCCACTGAGATTAACCCCCCACTGAGTTAACCCCCCACTGAGATTAACCCCCCCACTGAGATTAACCCCCAACTGAGATTAACCCCCCACTGAGATTAACCCCCCCCACTGAGATTAACCCTCCACTGAGTTAACCCCCCACTGAGTTAACCCCCCACTGAGTTAACCCCCCCCACTGAGATTAACCCCCACTACGAGATTAACACTACCCCACTGAGATTAACACCCCCCAAGAATTAAACCCCCACTGAGATTAACCCCCCCACTGAGTTAACCCCCCACTGAGTTAACTCCCCTGATTAACCCCCCACGAGATTAACCCCCCCACTGAGTTTAATCCCCATGTAGTGTAACCCCTCCACAGTCGGTCAGGTGTATTAAGTCAGGCCCGAAGCTGTACCCTCGCAGACTGCTGGTACTCCTCAGCTGTAACCCTGCTGTCACATGCAGGTACGAGCGGGGACGGTCAACACAGCTGGCAGCCATTACCCCGCACTGCACAGGTTATCACCACACACAATAACCAGCCTCCGATTAACCAACACTGCACGGTTTATTAAACACACACACGCCTCAATTACCAACCTCCAGGTTAACCTAACCACACACGAGCTCTTACACACTGCCAGGTTACACCAAACACACCACAGTCCCAGGTACCAACTGAGCGGTGTTACACCTGACACACAACCAGCCTCCATTACCAACTGCATGCGTTACAGCTGAACACAACCATCCCCTGTACCAACACGGACAGGTTTAGACTGAAACACAGCGAACACAGCCCCATTACCAGCACTGCACAGGTTTACACCTGAAACACACACACAGCCTCCATTACCAACACTGCACAGGTTTACACCTGAAACACACACACAGCCTCCATTACCAGCACTGCACAGGTTTACACCTGAAACACACACACACACATACACACACACAGCCCCCATTACCAACACTGCACAGGTTTACACCTGAAACACACACACACAGCCTCCATTACCCACACTGCACAGGTTTACACCTGAAACACACACACACAGCCTCCATTACCAACACTGCACAGGTTTGCACCTGAAACACAAACACAGCCTCCATTACCAACACTGCACAGGTTTACACCTGAAACACAAACACAGCCTCCATTACCAACACTGCACAGGTTTGCACCTGAAACACACAAACACAGCCTCCATTACCAACACTGCACAGGTTTACACCTGAAACACACACACAGCTCCCATTACCAACACTGCACAGGTTTACACCTGAAACACACACACAGCCTCCATTACCAACACTGCACAGGTTTACACCTGAAACACACAAACACAGCCTCCATTACCAACACTGCACAGGTTTACACCTGAAACACACACACACAGCCTCCATTACCAACACTGCACAGGTTTACACCTGAAAAACACACACAGTCCCCATTACTAACACTGCACAGGTTTACACCTGAAATACACACACAGTCCCCATTACTAACACTGCACAGGTTTACACCTGAAATACACACACACACACACACATACACAAACACAGTCCCCATTACTGACACTGCACAGGTTTACACCTGAAACACACACAGTCCCCATTAGAAACATGCACACACAGACACACACCTTTCTGCACGGTCTCATTGTAGATCTTCATGTGCATCATGGGGGACGTGCTGTTCCTCATCACCTTCCAGTTTCCCCCGTCCTTCTTATCACAGGTGCCCATCTGATCTGTAGCCTGGTCCGCCCACCACAGCTTGTCTCCTGTACACCCGCACAAACGCACGCACACACACACGCACACACACCCGAACGCACACACACACACACACACACACACACAAACGCACGCACACACACACGCACACACACCCGAACGCACACACGCACGCGCACACACACACACACCCACAGGCACACCCGAACGCACACGCACACACATGCACACACGCACACACACACACACACACACACACACACACACAGGGCCGCCAATGGGATACAACAAGCAACAAACAATTTTTAGCCAGTAAGGTAAGCATTATTGTACCACAACATGAATATAAATATTAAAGTACTTCTGAATATCTCTACCCTGTGTAATATCTAAAATAAATCTGACATCTTCATCAGACTTATGTCCTGTACGAATACTACAGTATATTCTACATGGCTACCTTCTGGCTAAGTAAGACACAAACAGCCCTATTGGATTTGTCTCGTCAGAAGAACCAATAATTTCGCGCCACAGTGGACAGCCAATGAGCCAATGAGCTGCTCATGTGACTCACCCATGATAGCCAGTGCCGTAGCCTTGGTCAGTTTGCCTTTCACCCCCTCCAGGACCTCCAGCTGGCTGCCGTCCAGCCTGCAGCGGCTGATCGTGCTGTTCCCTGAACTGATCCAGTACAGCTGCTCCATGTCAAAGTCGATGGACAGGCCTGAGAGAGAGAGGGACAGACATGAGCAAGGCCTGCGCCTACCCTCCAATCCACCAGGGGGCAATCTTTTACAATGAAAAGGACAGCGTTTGCTACACATATGCGGCACAAAATCAATGGCCTTAAAAATTATTTTAAGGTTGTGGCTCCTCCAGATTCGAGGATCCCCAAAAACTGAACAGTAGTTTCAGGTTGCAAGGATTTCAGACCACCAATAAAACAATACAAGAACAGCCAAAATATCCTTGCAAATTTGTGCTATTGCATGACCAGTTCCCAATCTAAAATGTGTCGGTATTAGTAAATAATGGCTGTTTTAGAATGTCATTATGTAACCTGGATCATTTTTGTACTCCGGATCAAATTTGTTGCGACAGAGTCTCTGGTCTCAACCAATCCTGGCAATATGCAGAGGAGAGAAAAGCCACTCGATTGGACGAGGCCACAGGGCTGATTTACCCACTCACAGAGCTCAGAAGGCATCACTCTCCCACCGCAGTAAGATAAAGTGCAGTCCACAAGTTCAACCACAGCTTGCGTAGCGACTCACCCACAGGTCCTTTCTGATTGGTGAAGAGCACGGTGTGGTTGCTGCCGTCCATGTTGGCCATGCTGATATTATCCCCATCTGTCCAGTACAGCTTTCTGCAGCGGGAGGGGAGACAGAGAAACAGGCAGTTAAAGGAGAAGAAAGACTTAGCTGTGGTGAGTGTACACACAGGACCACAGGGACACGTTGTGTCATAGGGACGCACTGCACCACAGGGACACACTCCTGCACCATAGGGACAGACTGCTCCACAGGGACACACTCCTGCACCATAGGGACAGACTGCTCCACAGGGACACACTCCTGCACCATAGGGACAGACTGCTCCACAGGGACACACTCCTGCACCATGGGGACAGACTGCTCCACAGGTAAGCCCAATCTGTCGCACACAGGAAGTGTGACAGGTCCAGCCCCTGGCAACTATAGCGGTAGACCCCTATCGGCAGTGTGAGTGGGTAACCGTGGCGATGCTGGTCCAGATAGAGTGGCAGACCCGTTTTGGCAGTGTTGGCTCTCATGTGTCTCCTCAGTGGGAGTTTTTTTTTACCTCATGTACTTGCTATTTGGGGGTCAGGCCTGGTGTTTGCTCTGTTTGCTCTTTTTGATGTTTCTTGCCTTGCAACTCTGTAAAGTGTCTTTGTGACAGTTCTCTGTAAAAAGCGCTACACAAATAAAATTGAATTAAGCTGAATTGAATTACCGCGGCAACGGGGGGTCCTGACGCAGTGACCCCCCCCATACAGTGCAGTATTTACACTCTGTTCAAGCTGCACACTCATTATTTAGACAATATTCATTTGTTGTTGCATCAATGCAAAATTTTTTCTCCTGACACATTCTGCCTGGTTCTTGGAACCAGAAAATGTTGAGTGAAGTGCAGGGGTTAAGCATCTGCTTCTCATTATATGACCCCCCCCCCCAAAAAAAAAAAACTCCTGCTCTCCACACCCACCCCCCCTTGCCCCCTCCCGAGGCAAAAGCACCAAATTGGAAGCATTCTAGGGGTTGAGCAGAACCAAGAGGGAAGGGGGTGACCTAGAGCCCAAATATCTGTCACCCCCTGCCCCTGCAAACCTGCAAATGATTTACTGTGGAGGGAAGACGGAGGGAAAGATGGAGGGGGGGAGAAGCAGGAAGGGGGGGGGGTGGAGGTGAGGCAGCCTGTACCCTCCTATGACAGCAGAGGACACTGCAGAGATGGGAGGAGCTGGGGAGTATCTCTGGGCCCCTCACTGACTGCTCCAGTTTTTACTGCACGCTTTTCATTCACCCCGATAGTTTCTGTGCAATGATATTTACAAAATTTTCTGACAACCTGGTTTTACAGTGGCTGTTATCAGGGAATTCTGGGGTTTGTGGTCCAAAACTCCAAGAAGAACTACATTCTAAAGTGCTTAATCAAAATCGAATAGGTTAATATACATTTTTATGCCAGTAATGACATCAAAAACCCCAGGAAGTGACACAGCTGTTCTCTGAGTGGATCGGGTTGGGTTGGGTTGGGTTGGGTTGGGTTGGGTCGGGTTGGGTCGTGTCTGTCGCCCGTTCCACTCACCCAAGGATGGGGTGCAGGACCAGGCAGTGGGGCTTGTCCAGACCCTGGATCACAGCGTTTTTAAAGGAGCCGTCCAGCCGGGCCACATTGATCTGCTTCTTGTTGGCATCGTAGCTGGTCCAGAAAATGTTCCGGGACACCCAGTCTATCGCCAAGCCGTGAGAATTCGGCAGGTCTGGGGGAAAAAGACACGTCACACACTTCAAATTCACCCAAAGAAACACATACACCTTCACTCAACACACACACACACACAACACACACACACTTTCACTCAACACACACACACAACACACACACACACAAACACACACACACACACACACACATCCACACAACACACAAACGCATAAACACACACAATCACCCACATATTCGCACACACAACACACACAAGCACTCCCACACACTCACACGCGCAAACACATAGACAAATACATATGCGTGAATACATGAACAATCATAATACAACCTGAGCAATGCACACACACACACACACGCACATACATACACACAAAAAAGGCTCTAACACGCGTGTGCGTTTCAGCGCGGCGCTGATTGGACAGCCCGAGCCTGGATCAGGCCCCCCGCGCGCGCGGGACTACCTGCTGACACAACCGTCTCCACCCCCGTGCGGGACTACCTGCTGACACCACCGTCTCCACCCCCGCGCGCGGGACTACCTGCTGACACCACCGTCTCCACCCCCGCGCGGGACTACCTGCTGACACCACGGTCTCCACCCCCGCGCGCGGGACTACCTGCTGACACCACGGTCTCCACCCCCGCGCGCGGGACTACCTGCTGACACCGCGGTCTCCACCCCCGCGCGGGACTACCTGCTGACACCGCGGTCTCCACCCCCGCGCGGGACTACCTGCTGACACCACCGTCTCCACCCCCGTGCCGTTGATGAAGGCGCGCCTGATGCTCTGCGTCCGGACGTCCGACCAGTAGACGCGGCTCTCCAGCGCGTCGTAGTCCAGCACCGTCACGTTGTCGATGTCCGGCACGGTGAAGGAGATGATGTAGTTGTAGTACGGGTTGTCGATGTCCACGCCCCGGATCTCGATCTGCCGAGCGTAGAGCAGGAACTGGCGGGACTCTGCGGGGAGGGGCGGAGGATAACAGAAACCTAGACTTACCCCCTCTGACAACCGCACGATAATGAAGGAACTGTCCAGACCTGGGTCAAATACGTATTTGTTTTGGATTCAAATACTTTTCTGTGCTCAATTGATCTCGCCTGGTGTAATTGAGCCTGCCAATATAACCAGAAGGCGGGGTTTGCACTTTTTGAGAGTATTTCATTGGTTCCAATACACCAGATCAATAGAGTGTAGAAAAGTGTAGAAAATTACTTGAACCCAAAACAAACACGTATTTGACCCAGGTCTGGAACTATCCTATCATTTATATAAATGCATCTACAACAAGACCTGAACCAGCACAGTTTACAACTTCCACAGCCTCAAGTGACAGACGTCATTCTAGGCGCCCCTAGTGGTCAAACAACATTAGTGCAGTCGCCACAAAGTCACACAGTCATAGTGTGACAGACAATACTGTTTCTAAATATGCCCCATGCCTGTGTGGATCGGTGGGACTTAGTAAATACCACCTACAGACCTCGGGTAGCTGGTTCTTTTCCTAAACCGCACAAACAAATAAATGGACATTATCAATTAAAGTGTTATCCGATTGGACATTGCTCAACTTCCCACTTGTAGGTGAGCAGCGATTGGTTATTATGGATG
The DNA here is from genome assembly GCF_018555375.3 of Anguilla rostrata. Lineage (NCBI taxonomy): Eukaryota > Metazoa > Chordata > Actinopteri > Anguilliformes > Anguillidae > Anguilla > Anguilla rostrata. The sequence goes on along the minus strand of NC_057943.1, from coordinate 35,168,285 downwards.
GTAAATGGACTGCATTTATATAGCGCTTTTATCCAAAGCGCTTTACAATTGATGCCTCTCATTCGCCAGAGCAGTTAGAGGTTAGGGGTTAGGTGTCTTGCTCAAGGACACTTCGACATGCCCAGGGCGGGGTTTGAACCGGCAACCCTCCGACTGCCAGACAATCGGTCTTACCTCCTGAGCTATATCGCCCCGGTTATTAGCCATCTGAGAGCGATGGAACCGGAAATGGGCGGGAAAAACGAGACGGTGGGGGGAGGACGGCACGCGACCCCCCCGCCCGAGTGCAGGCCTTACCGTAGCAGGTGTGCCCGTCGGCCTGGAGCTTCATGAGGTGGGGGCAGGCGCAGGAGAAGGTCTGGTGGTAGTTGATCAGACACAGGTGGGAGCAGGGCCCCCTGCCTCCGTTTGCGGCACAGGGGTTTGGGGCTGGGTGGGGGGGAAGGGGGGGGGGGAGGCGGGGGGAGACAGCGAGACTCGCGTTAAAAGAGTCACGAGCGCTGGCGCACCATGTCCCAAACAGCTACGTGACACAAACCCGAAATGACCCCTCTCTCAGCTACATACAACACGGCTGCTCACTACTGTAACATGTGCTGCATACATGGTTTCAATAGAAGGGCTGGGTGGCGGAGGAGGAGGAGGATACCCGTGAAAGATAAATATTAAGTGTTCTAGAGGGTGTTGAGAAAGGTTAACTGCTCTAGAGTGTGCTATCTGTGAGATATTAACTGCTATAGAAGCGCTGAGAAAGACTGACCATTCTAGAGAGTGCTATCTCTGAAAAACAAACTGTTCTAGAGGGTGCTATCTGTGAAAGATTAACTATTCTAGATGGCTCTATCTATGAAAGATTAACTGTGAAACCGTGGCACTATCTGTGAAAGATTAACTGTCCTAGATGGTGCTATCTGTGAAAGATTAACTGTCCTAGATGGTGCTATTTGTGAAAGATTAACTGTTCTACATGGTGCTATCTGTGAAAGGCTAACAGTTCTACATGATGCTATCTGTGAAAGATTAACTGTGAAACAGGCACTATCTGTGAAAAAATAACTGTGAAACAGGCACTATCTGTGAAAGATTCACTGTGAAACAGGCACTATCTGTGAAAGATTAACTGTGAAACAGGCACTATCTGTGAAAGATTCACTGTGAAACTGGTACTATCTGTGAAAGACGGGACGGGCTCATGCGCTCACCCTGGGGCTGCCTGGACGGGTGGTACACTTGCAGGTCAAACGGCTGGGTGTTGGTCCTCTGCACCACGGTCACGTTCAGCCCGGTCCACTTGTTGGCCTTGGCCAGGGTGTTGGTGCGCCAGTCGGTCCAGTACACGTCCCCCCCGTACATGGTGACGGCGAAGGGGTGCGACAGGTACTCATGACCCCGCAGAACCTCCATCAGCCCCGAGCCGTCATACCGCGCAGAGTATATGGCGTCTGACCTGTGAAGTCATGAACAGAGAGGGAGAGGGAGAGAGAGAGAGAGAGAGAGAGAGAGAAAGAGTGATAGAGAGAGAGAGAGGGTGTGTGAGACAGAGAGAGGGTGAGAGATAGAGAAAGAGGGTGTGAAAGAGAGAGAGAGGGTGAGAGAAAGAGAGAGGGTGCGAGAGAGAGAGAATGTGAGAGTGAGAGAGGGGGAGAGAGAGAAAGAGTGTGTGAGTGAGAGAGAGAGAAACAGAGGGAGAGAGATACTCTATTTCATTTTCCAGTCCATGCTCAGTAAGTTAGGCCCAGGCTGACTGTGTAGAAATGTTCCCAAGCCTGGCATGAAATCTAAGGTGCCTTGTTTTACACCAGAAGCAACAGATCCGTCCTGTCAAACACAACCACATGCCACAGGACGGAGCGTGGCAGCGGGGTGGCAGACGAACGCCCGTCCGTCCGTCCGTCGGTTCGCGGGGGGCCTACCTGGCGTCGATCCACAGGATGCGGAGCTCCAGGTAGTCCACGGTCAGGCCGTTGGGCCAGCCGCCGCTGCCCGTCTCCCGGTGGACCGTGCGCCGGCCCTCCCCGCTCATGGACGCCGCCTCGATCCTCGGGAGGCTCGCGTCCCAGTCCGTCCAGAAAAGGATTCTGGGAAGCGATTGGGAGGAGCAAAACGCCAAATTAAACTTGCTCTCTAAGGAGCCCAAAGCAAGGACAAGACAACATTTAAAATGTTTGAAATACAAACAAAAAATACATTCAATTTGATTAAAAATGAGAAAGAGTTAAAGAAAAGAGATTTAACAAAAAAATAGTGTAGGTGCCACAAAACATTTACCATCACTTACCATTAAATTAATTAAAAATTCAGAAAGAAACTAGAGAAATACAAAATTACATTTGAATGAACACTAAATGACGCTATGTTAATCACAGTAAACACTACTGTGTTAATCACACAGAACGTCGCTATGTTAATCACAGTAAACACTACTGTGTTAATCACACAGAACGTCGCTATGTTAATCACAGTAAAGACCCCCGGTGGGTTTATAACAGCATGCAGTGTAGCACCAGCCCAGTGAGTCACACAAAGAGACACGCCCTGCTCAGACTCGACCATCTGGGACTTGCACCACCCCCGCCCTCAGCGCTCTGTCACTAAAGCTCCCGGGTGCCGGCATGGCAACGGTGGTCATCCCGAGCCCTCATTCGTGCTCTGATTCCGCCCACATTCGTGCTCTGATTCCGCCCTCATTCGTGCACTGATCCCGAGCCCTCATTCCTGCTCTGACTCCACCCTCATTCGTGCTCTGACCCCGCCCTCATTCGTGCTCTGACCCCGCCCTCATTGGTGCTCTGACTCCGCCCTCATTCATGCTCTGACTCCGCCCTCATTCATGCTCTGAACCTGCCCTCATTCGTGCTCTGACTCCGCCCTCATTCCTGCTCTGACTCCGCCCTCATTCGTGCTCTTACCCTGCCGTTATAACATCGACTTCTTTAATCAGCCTTCAGGTAATTAGCAATAATTAATTTCTATTTTTGTCCCCCTTCAGTTTCACTCACAGTATGACAGTTTATGGGCTGCTCACATTCACCTGACTTAGTTGGACCGAGTTGTTAATTAGTGTACAGCCTGTACCCTTCCAAATAAACAATCTGTTATACTGTTCCCTGGGCATGCACAGGGCACATGTATGCAGTTTAGCAACGTGACATTTCCAAAAAATTAACAATGTAAACAACGGGGATAATTAAGCAGTAAATAATTAGACTAATTATGTAATGGCGAGGGAGAGAAGACCTCAACACAGACAACACACAGGCTAAAGGAAGTGAGTTCAACAGCGTACAGCCTATAGGAAGTGAGTTCAACAGCGTACTGGCTACAGGAAGTGAGTTCAACAGCGTACAGGCTACAGTAAGTGAGTTCAACAGCATACAAGCTACAGGAAGTGACTTCAACAGCCTACAGACTACAGGAAGTGAGATCAACACTCACTGCATGAGATTCAGGAAGGACACTGACATTGCATTAACATCAGCCACAACATCCGATCAGTTAATGCATTTTGAAATTAATCTGTATATATTCGTTGCATTCTTTAAACTCTTTATTTTAATTTTATTTTTTGTTTTGTCTGAAAAGTTATAAACAGCAACACTAATAATGATATGTATATAATTTTTACTATTATTTATTTATTAATAATAATATTCACGAGAGTGTAAATAATTCATTGTTGTTCTTCTTATTCTTCTTCTGATTATTATTGCAGCTGCTGTTATCGTCACTGTTATTATCTTTCGGATGCTCTGGGGTGCTCACCCGTATCGGGGGTCCAGGGCGATGGCTCGGGGGTGCTCCACCTCCCCGGCCAGCAGGGTGGTGCGCATGGTGCCGTCCAGCTTGGCCACCTCGATCTGGTCCAGGTTGCTCTCCACCCAGTAGATGTTCCCGGCGATCCAGTCCACCGCCAGGCCCTCGGGCGTGGCCAAGCCGTACTGGATCACCACCTCGAAGCTGGTCAGGGCTGGGCAGAACACACAGGCCGCGTTCAGGAACTTCATAGGAGAACGTGTTCAGGGCCTTCATTACAGAATGCGTTCAGGAACTTCTTAAGAGAACATGTTCAAGGCCTTCATTACATAATGCGTTCAGGTACTTCATAAGAGAACATGTTCAGGGCCTTCATTATAGAATGCGTTCAGATACTTCATAACAGAACGTGTTCAGGGCCTTCATTACAGAATGCTTTCAGGTACTTCATAACAGAACATAACAGAACATGTTCAGGGCCTTCATTACAGAATGCGTTCGGGTACTTCATAACAGAACATAACAGAACATGTTCAGGGCCTTCATTACAGAATGCGTTCGGGTACTTCATAACAGAACGTGTTCAAGATGAAAATTCATCACAACCTAAATCATCTCCATTACCCTTCACTGAAGTGCCTAAAATGGAAAGCGACACCGTGGACCAGACATAAATCAGAAGCGCCCAGGGTAAACTGCTCTCTCTTGGGCTCTGGTGGCAGATGAGGCCTGTAATCAGAGCGGGCGGCTGATGATGATCCTGACTGGGGGGCGATTAAAGGGCACTGTGGACTGTGCTACAGGAAAGAGGCTCCGCCCCGCTAGCTACCGCCGGTGACCAGCGCGGCGGGGGGGGAGGGGCTCTGCGTATCGGGTTGACGTCGAGCAGCGTTTACAGGGAACCTGCTTGGGCCTGTAAGAGCTGGAGATGGTTAAGTAAGAGGCGTGGGGCCGGCGCTGGTCAGCAGGACGTGTGTTTGTGAAGAGCGAGGACCAGGCTGGAAACTGGCACAGCGACATCCGCCCGCAGCAGCGGCTACTCTGCCCCCAAAGCCCCAAACAAGCTCTCCCACAACCACACCATCCCCCAACCCCAACCCTCTCCCACAACCACACCATCCCCTAAACCCAACCCTCTCCCACAACCACACCATCCCCCAACCCCAACCCTCTCCCACAACCACACCATCCCCTAAGCCCAACCCCAACCCTCTCCCACAGCCACACCATCCCCTAAACCCAACCCCAAACCTCTCCCACAACCACACCATCCCCCAACCCCAACCCTCTCCCACAGCCACACCATCCCCTAACCCAACCCCTCTCCCACAACCACACCATCCCCTAACCCCAACCCTCTCCCACAACCACACCATCCCCCAACCCCAACCCTCTCCCACAACCACACCATCCCCCAACCCCAACCCTCTCCCACAACCACACCATCCCCTAAGCCCAACCCCAACCCTCTCCCCCAACCACACCATCCCCTAAGCCCAACCCCAACCCTCTCCCACAGCCACACCATCCCCTAAGCCCAACCCCAACCCTCTCCCACAACTACACCACTGCTGGAGCACACTGTCCCCTAACCCCAACCCTAACCCAAAAATACAGCCCTCATAATCAGATAGACCACAGTGTGCGTTAACACAGACCAGTAAGGACCCTGAGAGAACACCCGTCACCCCCCCGCCGGCAGAACTCACCGCCGTTCTCCGACAGCTTCCCGCGGTAGATCTTGTCCTCCACCACGTCGGTCCAGTAGAGGGAGCTCTGGTTGAGGTGGAAGTCCAGGGCGATGGTGTTGCGGAGACCGGGCACCAGGACGCTGAACTCGCCCTTGTACAGGTCGATCCGCCGGATCTCGTGGCGGTTGGAGAAGATGATGAAGGGGGGGAAGGGATCTGGCGGTGCAGGGGCGCAGAAAGCATGGATCAGACATTCGGGTTCGATCTTTCCGTCAGCACAAGATAACTGAGCCACAAATTAACCCCCGAAAAAAGGACCCATAAACCTGCACATCAGCACTGCAGCGGCACGTCTCCAGTGCTGCACAACATCAATAAAGCATCCCCCATATCCCTGAAGACCAGTGCTGCACCAGGACCAGCTCTTTCAGCTCCTGTCCAGACCCCACTCATTTACAGTCCAATGTGGATTCTGACCCAGGATCAGTTTCCAAGAACACAATTTACATAAAAACCTGAAGAGTTTCATAGGTATTTGCCACAGTACTCTCTCAATAAAAAATAAAGCACACAGGCAAAAGCTTTTCTATATACTACATACCAACCAGTATTCTTAACACACGCATAGCTATCACTGATTACTCTGTCGCTAGTGGGAGGGGCAATGACATCACGCAGACGGACCCTCCCCTCTCCCAGCCCTCAGACTCTTGCAGCCCTCTCCCCTCTCCTCCCCAGACCCCGCCCCTCCCCTCCTCACCCAGGCTCTTGCAGCCCCCCCCTCCCCCCTCCCCCTCCCAGCCCCCCCCTCCCTCCTCCCCCTCTCCTCTCCCTGCGCTCCAGGCCTGCAGCTCTCCCTGTCGGGCTCCAGGGCCCAGCCCTCGTAGCAGGAGCACTTGACGGTGTTCTTCTCCTGCTCGCAGCGCTGGCTGCACTTGAGGTGCTTGGCGCAGAAGCTCTGGATCTGGCAGGTCTTGTTGTCGGTGCCCAGCTCCATGCCCAGTGGGCAGGAGCACAGGATGCCCTCGCCCGGCGCCACCGTGCAGTTGTGGCTGCAGCCGCCATTTTCCAATGAGCAGAGATCTGAGAGTGATAGAAGGAAGAAGGACAGGCAGATGTATTACAACGACATACATTGGAACAGCACTGCATTCATATCCTTTGTTGTGCCTTTCAGGATCTCAGCACACTGAAGTGAGGGGGAGTTACAGATGGGAAGAGCCCCAGTGCATGCTGGTCTATTGGAGTGCCCCCGTGCATGTTGGTCTAATGGAGTGCCCTGGTGCATGCTGGTCTATTGGGGTGCCTTGGTGCACACTGGCACCAAGGCACACTAGTGGAGTGCCCTGGTACATGTGGTCCAGTGGAGTGCCCCAGTGCATGCTGGTCTATTGCACTGGGCTAGTCAAGTGCCCCATCCCCTACATGCTGGGCTTGTCGAGTGCCCCTGTGCATGCTGGTCTAGTGGAGTGCCCCTGGAGTATGCTGGTCTAGTTGAGTGCCCCAGTGCATGGTGGTATAGTGGAGTGCCCTGGTACATGCTGGTCCAGTGGAGCCCCCCAGTGCATGCTGGTCTAGTGGAGTGTCCCAGTGCATGATGGTCTAGTGGAATGGCCCAGTGCATGCTGGTCTATTTGGAGTGCCCCAGTGCATGCTGGTCTATTGGGAGTGCCCCGGTGCATGCTGGTCTAGTGGAGGCTCCCAGTGCATGTTGGTCTATTGGGAGTGCCCCAGTGCATGTTGGTCTATTGGAATGCCCCAGTGCATGTTGGTCTAGTGGAGTGCCCCAGTGCATGCTGGTCTATTGGAGTGCCCCAGTGCATGTTGGTCTAGTGGAGTGCCCCAGTGCATGTTGGTCTAGTGGAGTGCCCCAGTGCATGCTGGTCTATTGGAATGCCCCGGTGCATGTTGGTCTCACCGCAGAGCTTCTCGTCGGAGCCGTCGGGGCAGTCGTCGGTGCCGTCGCACAGCTTCTCGGCGGGCAGGCAGACGGACTCGTTGCCGGCGCACAGGTGGTGGGACAGCTTGCAGGAGACCACCTCGCAGTTCTCCTCGTCCGAGCCGTCCTCGCAGTCGCTGTCCCCGTCGCACACCCAGGCCTTGCTGATGCAGCGCGCTGCGCGAGACACACACGCACCCGTCACAGCCAATCCTAGTGGAACCGGGCTACAGGACAGCGTTTTTTTTAACCAATCGCACGCATCGGTGGGTGGGGTCAGAGGTCAACCCCCACCGTCGACGTCCAGCCACGCCCCTCCAGCATCCTGCAGGCCGACGTATTGGAATGAGCCACACAGAAGCCATTACGATGTGACAGCGCACACCGTTGCCCTTAGCAACGGTGGGGCCCCACGGCCCTCATGTTACATGTACCTCCATTCCAGCACTTATCGTAATTAGATTTTTCATCCTAATGTTGTAGCTTGCACTTTCTCCTAGTTTGACTCAGCATAAGTTAGGTCAGAATAATGTTCACTGTGTGAACTGAACTGTTATTTGCTGTGAATAGCTGTACAAAATGAGTATTGTAGCTTATCAAACCTGTGTTTTGTAGTTGTTCCAATGACCTTGATATGCACTTTTGTACGTTGCTTTGGATAAAAAGCGTCTGCTAAATTAATGTAATGTAATGTAATGCTTCATATCAAACCCCACCCTTTGACATTCTACCTCCTAGTCCGATCCAGAGCTTTGAAAGGACCGGACTACAGGACAGTGTTTTTAACCAATAGCACACGTCGTTGGGTGGGGTCAGAGGTCAAGCCCCACCATCGACATCCAGCCACGCCCCTCCGGCACCCTGCAGGCTGACGTACTAGGATGAGCCACACAGAAGCCATTACTATGTGACATCGCACACCGTTGCCCTTAGCGACGGCGGGGGCCCCGGGGGGAGCCCTAGCGGCTGGTCGGAAAGGCCGGGGGGGGGGGGCGGCGCTCACCGGAGTCCCGGCAGCCGAACTTGACGGCGGGGTCGCAGGTGTGCGGCACGCCCTCGCAGCTCTTCTCGTCGCTCAGGTCCACGCAGTCGGTGTCGCCGTCGCAGTGCCAGCGCAGCGGGATGCACAGCCCGTCCATGCGGCACTGGAACTCGTCGACGTGGCAACCGCCCGGGGGACGCGTGGCTGTCGACCAATCAGGGCGCAGACACAGAAAAGGGGACGACACGTCACTACCAAGGCAAGACACTACCGAGAGAAAACATAACCAAGGGACTGAGATATCGATGTTTATCCACCGAGCTGGAGAGGGGCGGCCACGATCGCTTTTGATTGGTCGGATTGCGCTCACTGGCCACACCTCTCAGGCTGTGATAGGTTAAAATCCCCCCAGCTGCGCACACCAGGGCGCTGTTGCTGGGCGGTTGCTGGGCGGGGCCTCAGCAGGGCTCACCCTGATTGGTGCAGTTGGCGTGCGTCTCGTCGCTGTAGTCGCCGCAGTCGTTGTCGCCGTCGCAGGTCCAGTACTCCGGGATGCAGCGGCCGCTGTTGCACTTGAACTGCGCGCTGGAGCAGGAGTGGCTGCAGCCTGCCTCGTCACTGTTATCACCACAGTCATTATCTACAGTGCGCACACACACACACACACGCGTGCACACACACACACATACACACACGCGTGCGCATACACACACACACATACACACACACACACACACACATATATACCCACACGCACACACATACGCATACCCACACACATATACACACACACACACACACACACACACGCGCGTGCGCATACACACACACACACACGCGCATACACACACACACATACACACACACACATACACATACCCACACACATACGCATACCCACACACATATACACACACACACACACAAGAAAATGAAGACACAATGTCACCATCCATCATTTCTAGGTTGAATGAGAAAGGAAAAGCAATCCGTGTTTTTACAAAAAAGAATTAAAATTTGATTATGTGGACGTGACACGTAGTGTCCTTCATATCACATGGAAATCTCCTCCTCCAAACTCAGATGTCTGTTCGTGTTACTGCTATATTAAAAGTCAGTTATTCCCCATGTTATGACTGAAGCCAAGTCTAAGTCTCACTAACGGGTTTCTGGTCTAGTGAGAAAGATTTGGCCTTTGGCCCTTAAAGGAACCTTTTCCCAACCTTTCCCAAGTAACACGTTTCCCAACCTCACAGAGCAAAGCACTAATACAAATCCCAATTTAAATGGGGAAAACACAGCTCTTCGTTACAACGGAACACTTCAGATGCTTTTAATGTGAAGCGAAACGCCCCAGAGAAAGCAGAAGCCAGTCAGGAGAGTTGGAGAGGGGTGGGCACTCACCGTTGTCGCAGCGCCAGTTGATGTTGATGCAGCGGCCGTTGTTACAGGTGAACTGGGTGAGAGGGAAGCAGGTGGGGTAGGCTGGGATAGACAGAAGCATTTCACCGTAAAATGATAAACCCAAGAAGCCAAACCATAACGTCTAAGAGACCAAAAACATCTGAGAAATCAACAATTTGTGAGTGTGTGTGCGTGTGTGCATGTGCGTGTGTGTGTGTGTGCGTGTGTGTGTGCATGTGTGTGTGTGTGTGTGTGTGTGAGTGCATATGTGTTTGCATGCTGTTCTTTTCATTGTAATATGCTAAAAAATTTGTTAAAAACAATTCACAGTGAGCACAAGCACAGGAAACAGAAATAAAACTTCCCTTGATCCCGCACACCTGTGATGAGAGGATACTAGTCATTTCACTGCTTCCATAAAAATCGTTATTTCCAGTCAAATCCGTCTGGATGTGCTTGGCCACACCACAGTCTAATGCATACCAAATCCATTCCATTTCCCATTAGCCAGAGACATCCCAAGGAATCAAATGTGCAGAAGCTGGTCTACTGGAGTCAAAATGGCTCCTCAGGACATTCAGCACAGAGACAGGACGGTGCCATTTCGTGACCTCATTATCCAAAAGGGCTCTGTATCCTGGGGAGGCAGCCCGGATGAATATTTATGACAGGGCTTCTCCGCATCTACAAATGTGCGTGATGTCTGGGCCCAGCTACGAGATCCCTTCATTTATAATGATTTTCAGCCCTGTGACCAAAGGGCACCCCAAACTCAGCCAAACAGCACCCAAAACTCAACCAAACAGAACCCAAAACTCAACCAAACAGAACCCAAAACTCAACCAAACAGCACCCAAAACTCAACCAAACAGAACCCAGAACTCAACCAAACAGAACCCAAAACTCAACCAAACAGAACCCAGAACTCAACCAAACAGAACCCAAAATTCAACCTAACAGCACCCAAAACTCAACCAAACAGAACCCAAAATTCAACCTAACAGCACCCAAAACTCAACCAAACAGCACCCCAAACTCAACCTAACAGCACCCAAAACTCAACCAAACAGAACCCAAAACTCAACCAAACAGCACCCAAAACTCAACCAAACAGAACCCAGAACTCAACCAAACAGAACCCAAAATCAACCTAACAGCACCCAAAACTCAACCAAACAGAACCAAAATTCAACCTAACAGCACCCAAAACTCAACCAAACAGCACCCAAAACTCAACCAAACAGAACCCAGAACTCAACCAAACACAACCCAAAACTCAACCAAACAGAACCCAAAACTCAACCAAACAGAACCCAAAACTCAACCAAACAGCACCCAAAACTCAACCAAACAGCACCCAAAACTCAGCCAAACAACACCCAAAACTCAGCCAAACAACACCAAAACTCAACCAAACAGCACCCAAAACTCAACCAAACAGAACCCAGAACTCAACCAAACAGAACGGAAAGCGCAACCAAAGACGACAGCGCTGCACAAACTGATAACTGAAGCGCTGTTTGAACAGCAGCTCACCGCAGGAGGCCGGCTCGTCCGAGCGGTCGCCGCAGTCGTCGTCCAGGTCACAGGTCCAGGAGACGGGGATGCAGCGGCCGCTGGCGCAGGAGAACTGGTTGGGGGGGCACGTCCGAGCTGGGGTTGGGGGGGGGGGTGCAGTAGTCCCAAAGTCACAATCACGTTGAGCCGGAGAGTTAGCCTGCTCTCAACCCGTCCCTAGTGACCCCCCCTCATCCCAAAATAGCCCCCCCCGGAGCATGGACATTGTGCCCGACTCTTCTCTGTCTAACGGAAATACCATCTGCTCTCGTCCTGCAGGGATACTCCCAGAGTTTATGTCCTGCCGTGAACTCCCCCGACACACCCGCCCCAAAATCTGTAATGGAATGACCCTGTTTGGCAGACACGTACAAGGGGTATTTTACAAACCTCGCTGTGGTCAGGCCACGGTCACGGTGTGAAAAGGCTATGGTCAGAGTGTGGGCAGGGTGTGGTAAGAGTATCATCAGGGTGTGGTCAGAGGGTGGGCAGGCTATGGTAAGAGTATCATCAGGGTGTGGTCAGAGTGTGGGCAGGCTATGGTAAGAGTATCATCAGGGTGTGGTCAGAGTGTGGGCAGGCTATGGTAAGAGTATCATCAGGGTGTGGTCAGAGTGTGGGCAGGCTATGGTAAGAGTATCATCAGGGTGTGGTCAGAGTGTGGGCAGGCTATGGTAAGAGTATCATCAGGGTGTGGTCAAGGTGTGGTGAGACTACGGTAAGAGTATCATCAGGGTGTGGTCAGGGGGTGGGGTCAGGTTATGGTTATGGTGTGGTCAGGGGGTGGGGTCAGGCTATGGTTATGGTGTGGTCAGGCCCCGGTCAGCTACCTGAGCAGGTGGTGTTGGACTCGTCCTCGTCGTTGCCGCAGTCGTTGTCGCCGTCGCAGAGCCAGCGCAGCGGGATGCAGCGGTTGTTCTGGCACTTGAAGCGGTCCGTGGGGCAGGTGTGCTGGTCTGTGGGGGCCGTAGGAACAGGGTCACTTTTTCCAAAATGTACTCCCCTGCATAACCATCACATAACCATCACTCTCTAACTCTCTACACACACGCGCACACGCCGCCCCCCGCATTAAACCGTCAGTGACTGCACACTCTTACTGACAGACAAGCGAACCTTGACCTCAGAGAGAGAGGAGGGGCCACAGGAGGGAGCTGCTGAAGCACCTACTGTACTCAGAGAGAGAGCGAGGAGTGCAAGGAGAGATGCGTCAAGAGAACGTCGGGAGAGAGAGGTCAAGAGAGATAGCGTGGAGATAGCAGTCAGAGAGATGAGGAGGGAGAGAGCAGTCAGAGAGAGATAGCGGTCAGAGAGATGGCGGGAGATAGCGGTCAGAGAGATGAGGGGAGATAGCGGTCAGAGAGATGGCGGGAGATAGCGGTCAGAGAGATGGCGGGAGATAGCGGTCAGAGAGATGAGGAGGGAGATAGCGGTCAGAGAGATGGGGGATAGGGTCAGAGAGGGGGAGAGTAGGGCGGTCAGAGAGAGAGAGATAGCGGTCAGAGAGATGGTGGGAGATAGTGGTCAGAGAGGTGGCGGGAGAGAGCAGTCAGAGAGAGATAGCGGTCAGAGAGATGAGGAGGAGATAGCGCGCAGAGAGGATAGCGGTAGGAGATGGGGGAGGAGATAGCAGTCAGAGAGATGGCGGGAGATAGCGGTCAGAGAGAGATAGCAGTCAGAGAGAGATAGCAGTCAGAGAGAGATAGCGGTCAGAGAGAGATAGCAGTCAGAGAGAGAGATAGCAGTCAGAGAGAGATAGCGGTCAGAGAGAGATAGCAGTCAGAGAGAGATAGCGGTCAGAGAGAGATAGCAGTCACAGAGAGATGGCAGTCTGAGAGATGGCGGTCAGAGAGATGACGGGAGACGGAACGCAGGAGGCGCTCCACTCACGGCAGAGCTCGGGCGCCTCGTCGCTGTTGTCCAGGCAGTCGTTGTCTCCGTCGCACTTCCAGCGCTCCTGGATGCAGCGGTTGTTCCTGCAGGCGAACTCCCCGGGCTGGCACTGAGGGGGCGGGCTGTAGGAGGGGTTCGCTGGGGGACGGGGGGGGAGGGGGGTGTGGTTACTGCAGTCAGAGCCAGGACAACAACCTCCTTCCCACAGGGCTTTTACTGCATAACTGCAGGCTAATGAGCGCTATGCACAGCTCTAAAAGAATGACCCGGTTAGCAACGCTCCTTCAGTCATACCTGATGGAAGGATCGCATTAAAGCCCCCACTATGTCGGGCCATTTAAAGCAGCGCACTGAGGAGAAGGGGCTGCTGGGATAGCAGCGGCTGCAGCGGCGCTCACCTGTGCAGCTGACGTTGTCTGCGTTCAGCAGCTGGTCCTCTGCGCAGGCGCAGCGGCGGCCGTCCGGCACGGCCAGGCACAGGCTGCTGCAGCCTCCGTTATGCACACGGCACAGGTTAGACCCTGTGAACACGCACACGCATCACAAACACGCACACGCATCACACACACGCATCACAAACAAGCACACGCATCACAAACACGCACACACATACATATGCACATGCACGCGCATATACACATGCACATACACACGCACGCACATATATACAGACACACAGAAAGAAGACAACACAGACACAACACAGAAACCGTTACTCAAAAAATAACTGACAAATCAACCAAACGAAGAGCACAAGCAAAGTGAACCTGAAGCTAACATTGACTTGACTGGCCCATTCCGTCCTATGTAAATTGAGGACATAACCTTATTTATCTCTCAATGGTCAGCAAGGCCGCATGCTCCTTCCTGTCCCTGGTGAAGGTCATCTAGTCCATTTTTATGGAGTTCCAGTGATAGCCGCTCACAGTTGACATCAAGCTGTAAGCAGAGCTTCGAAACACTTGGGTTCGTAGGGATTGGCTGGTTGTTCCAGAACTTATACTCCGTAGATGACGAATCGACCCCGTTATGAATGTGAACCGAACACAATCGAGCGTGTCTTGCTGCTCATGAATATTCATGACCATCTGTCTTCACCCAAACTCACTGAATTTAACGATTTGAGGGCAAAATTTCCAACGTAATGACAAGGGCAGTCGCTACGGATACAGGATCTCTGGACTTTGGCAGATGAAACAGAAACACCATACACAATAATACAGAATACACACACAATACATCTGATATCTGTAATGCATGTCCCAGCATGAAATCTACGAGGGGGGGTGGTGTCCCCCCCCCCCTGAAATCTCTAAATTTCCGTACGGCAGCCGAGCTTGGCCTGGCCGAAGAAACACGAGCCACGGCCACAGGAACGGCCCCGATTGCTGATCACACGCTTTTTCCCACACTTTCCGGCAGTCGTCGAGCCCCATCTGCGAACGTTCGTAAGATGTACCAAACTGGAGAAGCTCAGCTAAAGGCACAGAGAGACCAAACAAGCCTTTCGGCGTTCGATGCCTCTCATCTGCTTCGTCTTCTCTCCTCAGTGTGAGCATAAGCAGTAGCACAGGTATGTACAGGCCGGTGGGGGGTGGGTGGGGGAGGATATAGAGAGAGAAACGGGGGGGGGGGGGTGTAGGGTTGGGGTGACAGTGACAGCAATGTGAAATGTTCTGTATACTTAATGGCTTAGTTTGTTACTAAACGAGGAATACGAAATATGTCAGGTCAAAAAAACATAAACTGAACTGGAAAATGAACTAAACAGAAGAAACAGACAGAGACAGGGACAAAAAGGTACAACATCTGACCTCAGGGAAAAATGACAACAAAACACTGAGCAAACCCAGACTCTGAGCACAGGTTGGCGATAGACACAGGCAGACCTGGTGCTCGGAGAAGCAAAGAGACACAGAGACACAGACACAGGCACGGAGACACAGACAGAGGCACAAGCACAGAGACAGAGACACACACACAGACACAGGCACAAGCACAGAGACACAGTGATGCAGGCACAGAGACACAGGCTCATAGACATAAACACAAAGACAGGGAGAGAGGGTGTAAGACACAGGGAAAGGGGGTGTAAGACACAGGGAAAGGGGGTGTAAGACACAGGGAGAGAGGGTGTAATAGACAGGGAGAGGGGGTAGGGCTTACCCTGCTGCTGCTGGGCGTCGTACATGCGGATCTCAAAGATGGGCGGGCGCTCGTTGCGCAGCAGGGTGACGTTCTTGGTGACCTGGTCCAGCTTGTAGATGCTCCCGCTGCGGTACTCGTTCCAGAACAGGAAGTGGGCGTAGTGGCACAGGCCGAAGGCGTGGTTCAGCTCCTGGCCCTCGTAGACCGTCTGGGCAGGAGGACAGGACAGCGAAAAACATCAAACAGGCACAGACAGCGAGGTGCCGGGGTCTTCCGACACAGGAGCACACCAAGCAGGCATTTAAATGACCCCAAACTCCTATCTTTTTTACTTCTTAAAAATGACGTCTTTCCTTTTTATGGGTGACTGGTTTCTCAGAGGTGACAGCAGCTGGCTTGTCCGGGCCTTGTGAGTTGGAAGATCTGATGTGGCGCTAACCTGCTAAAGCCAAGCCAACTTAAACCACTCTCCTCCTGTGACTGTGACTGTGATCCCCATTACAGATGGCTAATGAGCTAGCCTGAAACAGTGGATCCAGGATCTAGCTCCCTGTAACTCAAATCACGATCCTCTAGGGCTGAGAACTGCAGGTTTTCCACCCTCCCTTTACTCGAAAATCAGGGGTGAAGACAGTCTGGCCAATCAGGAGCTCTAATTATTCAGTTAGTTACCCGGGGGTAAAGAAAGCCAGGTCTAAATTTGGATTCAAGAGCCAGATTTGAGTATCCATAGTCTAGCCTCTAGTCAATGGTGGAGGCCCCATCCCTCCCTGAATTAGGTAACTGTTGACAGAGCCCAGACCCCTTCTCCCGCCCCACCTTGCGCTCAGAGTTGTTGAGGTAGACCATCTCGATGCGGTCGTAGTAGGCGTCCACCCAGTACAGGACGCCCTGCGGGATGTCCAGGCTCAGGCCGTTGGGCCACAGGACGGTCTTGGAGGTGAGGAAGACGTTGCGGTTGGAGCCGTCCATCCAGGCGCGCTCGATCTTCCCCCGCTTGCTCTCCTTCGGGTCCTCCTCCCAGTCCGTCCAGTACATCCACCTGCAAGAAACCGACCACTCTTTCAGCCCCACCCACGTGGCCAGTCTCCCTGAGGCCCACTCATCTGATACGGTCTGAACCTCAGACTGACCAATCACCTTAGACGTCTGACCCTCAGACAGGCCTCTGATTGGTTATAATGCTATGAGTGAGCGAGACCTTCACACAGCTTATTCACAGCTCATACACCCCCTCTCTGAGGCTCTCTGCCCTTACAGACTCCACCACAACAGGTTTCTGTCCTCACAGCCCTGAACCCTCTCTCACCCGTTTTGGGGGTCCACCACGATGGCACGGGGGTGGGTCATCTTGCCCTCGATCAGGGTCTTTCGGGTCTGCGAGGCCTTCTCCAGACGGGCCACGCTGATGGTCTTCTTGGGCCCATCGTCTGTCCAGTACAGATTATTCGCCATCCAGTCCACCGCGATGCCTTCCACCGTGTGGATCCCTGGGCACCAGCAACAAGCAGAAACAGAGCCGAAATGTCTCCCATACGGCAGAGCCAAAATGTCCCTTAATCAATTTCACCATTCTGACTTAACTATAGCTCTGGAGGTTGACTGAGGCCCAGATGGGTCGGGTAAAGTTCCATTGTATCAGAATGAACCACACTTGAGTGCAATTTGTTGTGTTTGCTACTGAAATCAGCTTAAAGCAGAGGCCTGTTCTACAGCAGGACCAGCGAGCACATCTGTCACCGATTCACGGTCTTTCCAAACAAGCTCAGCTCAGATTTCCACAGAGGGGAAACTTTACACCTTTCCCTTCGTTAAGGTACAAATTTGTTTGTGTGCATAACCGCTTATGTGACACATCACTGTATGCAACTGTAGAGGGTTCCATTACAGCATTACCTAGACTCAAATCAGCCCCAGTTTAATAAATGTCACGACGCTCACACGATGAATTCACCAGCTGCTCAGTTCATGTTCCGACTCGCTAATTGTTCCCAGTCTGACGTTTCTTGAAAGTTGTGGAGTATCTATGATCTTTAAGAGTGACAATCCAGTTCAGTTTTACTGGCTGACTGACAGACTGCCCAGTCAAACCCCTCACCCCTGGGCATTACATGACAGTAACACCGTCATACTCAACATCCAGGTGAATGTAACCCCCCAATATGCTTGGTCTAGGTGAACTTAACACTATCGCCAGCAGCCATACCACCATGCACCCTGCTCCTGCTGAATGGCTGAAGCTAAGCAGGTGTGGGCTTGGTTAGTCCTTGGATGGGAGACCACCTGGGATAACTTTAGTTCCTGCTGAAAGTGGTTTTGGAGGGCCAGCAGGGGGAAATCGTCCCCCTGGTCGAATAAACCTGAATGCCCCAGTGATGGGGACACTGTGCTGAAGGAGATGCCGTCATTCGGATGAGACCCACTGTGGTCATTAAAGACCCCATGACACTTGTCGCAAAAAGTAGGGGGTTCCCTGGTGTCCTGGCTAAATTCCCAACATGGCTCTCTCAAACTTGCGACCTAATGCCCCTGATTTAACTGGCTAAAAAAATGTCCTCTTCCGCTACACCTTAGCTAACGTGTGGTGAGCATACTGGCGCAAAATGGCTGCCGTGCATCACCCAGGTGGGTGCTGCACATTGGTGGTGGGTGAGGCGAGTTCCCACTACTCTCTGTAGCACTTTGAGCGTTCAGAAAAGTGCCATGCAAATGCAATGATTCATTAATTTATTCACCATTCTTGCCCCCAATCTGGGTGAGTTTATCCCCATCACACCTTCCATCCAGGTGAATTAAACACCGTGCCCTTGGTCTGGGGGAATTTAACCTCTTCCATACCCTCCTTTAGGATGGTGTCCCTCTCCGTGCCATCAATCTTTTGCCGGCCAATGAGGTAGCTGGTGGCGTCGGCGAAGTAGATGTACTCGGTCTCGGCGTGGAAGTCCAGGGCGCGGGGGTTCATCAGGTTCTCGATGGGGATCATGTACTCGTCGGGCACCTTGGCGTTCATGTCCATGCCCCGGATGATGCCCGGGCGACCCTTCCCGTACACCAGGAAGAGCTCGTGCTCCGGCTCTGCGGGACACAGAGAGCTGTCACTTATAATACCTCCCCCTACACACAGACATACGTTGCATCGCCTGTGAGGTGCTCGCTCTTACATGCTGATCGGGTGGGGTAACGAGCCTCACATACTGACTGACTGCAAGGTACACTTGCTTCTCGAGTGAGGTAATGACACTTGGTGCTGATTGGCTGTAGTTACTGGCTGTAAGGTACTCACTCTTACATGTTGATTAGGCACAGTAACAAGCTTTGTGTGCTGATTGGCTGCAAGGTACTTGCTCTTGTATGCGAACTGGGTGTGGTAATGAGGCTTGTGTACTGATTGGCTGCATGGTACTCACTCTTTCATGCTGATTGGGTGTAGTAATGAGCCTTGTGTGCTGATTGGCTGTGAAGTACTCAGTCTTGTGTGCTGATCGGGTGTGTTAAGAGCCTTGTGTGCTGATTGGCTGCGAAGTACTCAGTCTTGAGTGCTGATTGGGTGTGGTAACGAGCCTCATGTGCTGATTGGCTGAGAGGTACTCACTCTTGTGTGCTGATTGGGCGTGGTAACGAGCCTTGTGTGCTGATTGGCTGTGAGGTACTCACTCTTGCAGGACTTGTGGTCGCTGCCCAGGCTGAAGCCGGAGCGGCAGCGGCAGGTGCGGGTCTTGTGGCTGTTCCCCAGGAGGCAGATGTCAGAGCAGCCTCCCGCCTTCCCAAACTGATCTGGCTCACAAGCGTGGCTCCGCACTGCACCCACACGGGAGGGAGAGAGGGAGGGAGAGGGGGAGGGAGAGAGGGGAGAGGGGAAGGGAGGGAGGGAGAGGGAGAGGGAGAGGGGGAGGGGGAGAGGGAGGGAGAGGAGGGGGAGGGGGAAAGCGAGAGAGGGGGAGAAGGAGAGATCACAGCCTGGTCACAGCTAACAGGGGAGGTGGAATATGGGCGTGGTCACCTGGCTGGGTTTTGGGGGTGGAGGAACATGGGTACCTGGCGGCTGTCGTCGCTGGTGGTACACGTGCAGGGCGCCCCCTTTGTCCACGCGGGTGACCACCTGGTAGTCGGAGCTGTTGAAGCGGTTGACCCGGATCACGCTGGTCTTGGGCTGCATGTTGGCGTTGTCCGAGTTGGTGCCGTACAGGTAGTTCTCGAACACCGTCAAACCATACAGGTGTTCAATCTGCCAGAGAGAGGCGGAGCCAAGTCAGAAAAAAAGGGGGCACATATGGAGGGGTGGAGCCAGAGGGTGCATGACAAAGAGAGAGAGAGATAGAGAGAGGGAGAGGGGGGAGATAGAGACAAAGGGAGAGAGGAGATAGAGAGGGAGAGGAGAGAGAGAGAGAGAGGGAGAGAGTGAAAGGGGTAGTGGCCACATACACAACACTGGCTGCCTGAACACAAAAGAGAAGTCCGACACACAAATGCTTAGCTTCCTTGATGTGAGAAGGTTGGGGTGGTGTGGTTGCTTATCTTCAGCAGTTAGCCATGAGAAGGGTACAGGGCACCATGACTGGCGGGAGGGGCAACCCACCAGCAGGCCCTGGATGATGGTGTGGCGGTTCTTGCCCTCGTAGTCCACCACCTCGATGTAGTCCAGGTAGGCGTCGGCCCAGTACACCAGCCGGTTGACCAGGTCCAGCGTGATGCCGTGCGGGAAGACGATCTTGCTGTCCACCAGCTTGGTCCGGTTCTGGCCGTCCATGTCGCAGCGCTCCACCTTGGGGATCTGCCCGTAGTCCGTGAAGAACAGCTTCCTGCGCACAGAGAGAGGGAGGGAGCCAGAGGACAGCGTT
Source organism: Anguilla rostrata (assembly GCF_018555375.3). Classification (NCBI taxonomy): domain Eukaryota; kingdom Metazoa; phylum Chordata; class Actinopteri; order Anguilliformes; family Anguillidae; genus Anguilla; species Anguilla rostrata. Next base: position 35,148,080 of record NC_057943.1, on the reverse strand, counting down.
ACGTACGGCAGAGAAGCGGACAGAGGAGGAGGCCTGTGGGACTGCCAGGGGGGGGAAAAAAAACCTCGGATAGACAGACACGGCCGCACGCTCTGGCATTATCTAAAAAACGCATTTCCTGCCGATAAAACATTTCGACTTAATTTAGAATCAGAATCGTACAGAACCTTCGACGTCCAGTCCCTCTGTGCTACGTCTCCACCGTGGTAGAGACATAGCAGGGATCCTGGCTGGTATCTGAAAAACGCCAAGAGAATCTGGACCTGGGAAGGAAACCACTTCCTTAGTTTATTTGAGGTCACGGCAGGTCTTCAGCTGGTTTCTGATTGGGCAGCAGCAGGCGGTTTTGTTGGTTACTCAGTTCATCCAGCAAACATTAGGGAAAAGACTTGAGGAACCGACCGCCCCCCTGGGAGGACTGGAGAGGGGGGGAGAGGCGTCGCTTGGACTGAGCAAGGCAGGCGCGCAGCTGTGAGGCTGACCCGCGTCCGGGCTGCAGCCAGGCCAGAGCGCTGCAGGGGGAACACGGTGACCAGCGCTAACCAGGGAGGTCACGGGTTCAAATCCAAGGCAGGACTCATAAAACGTGGCGTGCAGTTAGAGAGGGGGGCAGGGAGAGTGGGGCGGCGGTGTAGCATAGTGGTTAGGGAACTGGGCGTGTAACCCAGAGGCTGTGGGTTCGACGGTCCGTATTTAAAAATGCAATCTGAGGATGTCGCTCTGCACAAGAGCGTCTGCTGAAATGCAATGAAACGTAAGGACAGACGGAGGCCGCGCTCACCCCATGGTGGGGTCCAGGGCGATGCCTTTGGGGTTGTACAGCTCCTGGTCCAGCAGGGTGACGCAGGTGTCACCCTCCTTGTTGCAGACAAAGACGCGATCGTCCACGTCGTCCACGAAGTAGAAGTTGCCCGTCAGCCAGTCGATGGCCATCTGCTCCACATCTAAGTGGAGAAGGTCGAGAAGAGAAGCACTTCCTGTTATTCTGTTTAAAAGTCCACCCTGCTGACGCCTACAATACAGAAACAGCGCACCTTATTTGGACAGTGTTTAATCAAGTATGACTGTACCTCAGCCAAAGCTGTATCACAACATTGAAACCGCCATTAAAATTTATTAAGCAATGTGGAGTGGGGATGATAGAAGGGTGATGGACAGGGCAGCTACCCAATCAGAACCCCTGACTTGTCCTTGACCTGCCTCACACACACAATTATGTGCAGGTAACAGTCATGTATTCACTCCACAGACCACGAAACTCGGAAAACAGAGCCCACACACCCCCAGCCAATCGAAACGAGTCCACGGGCGATATAACAGCATGCTTCTGTGACCTGCCCCGCCCTGGTCTGGCACACTTATTCACAGAGTTTCCAAGTGTAAGAAATATTTTTTGGGCTCTCCTGCCTCAACTGACCAGTCAGCGAAACTGTCCAGGGGTCTCTCCACTGTCACCACCTGTCCTGGGTTTACACCTGACTCACACAAGTCCCAGTGTCCCCCATCCTCCCACTCTCCCGAGGAGGCCTATTGTGTGTGTGTGTGTGTGTAGGTGTGTGTGTGTGTGTGTGAAAGATAGTGAAAGTGAGCACGTCTGTCCAGGAAACTGACCGGGACTTCCCCATTTTCGCAAGACTGAACCCTGAACACAATTAAGTAATATGTAAAATGCTTCCGCATAGACACACAGACACAAAGTCTCTCAGAAATACACAAATACAAATACACAGAATAAACACGTACACACACAAACACACATAAACACATGCACACACAAACACACATAAACACACGCACACACAAACACACAAACACACGCACACACAAACACACATAAACACACGCACACACAAACACACATAAACACACGCACACACAAACACACGGACACACAAACACACACAAACACACACACATAAACACACGCACACACAAACACACGCACACACAAACACACATAAACACACGCACACAAACATACATTAACACACGCACACACAAACACACGCAAACACACATAGTTAGTCAGCAACCATAGGCCCTTTTTTTCCCAGAATGCCTGCAGAGGTCTGTGGTATTCCATGGTAAACCCTGGAATCCAGCGCAAAAAAGACCGGCGCGGGGGCGTGGATTCCGGCACGGGAACGCCCGAATCTGTAATCGGGCCTCTCTCTCTGGCGCGCAGCCACACCCGGGGAGATAAGGACAGGAACGGAGACGAGGAGAGAAAAACACGCCCGAGCGCCAGAGACAGAGAGCGAGGCCCGGAGACAGAGAGGCTCCCATCAGCGCCGGAGACGGACCGTTCCTCCCCCCCCCCCCCCCCCGCAGTCTCTCACCTCCCCTCTTTCACAACAGGGCTCGCCCGCAGAAACGCCCCCCCCCCCCACCCACTGCGCCTTGTGTTTCCAATACCCCTGCCAGCCCCGCTCTTCCTTTCATGACATTTTAACACACTCGCCCCTCCCCACCCCCCCCCGCCATCACACCAGCACCGCCGTCTACAGAACAGGAGGAGGCAGAGACACAAACTCAAGGCTGTCTCTTCCCCACCGTGCCTTCCATCGGCTTGTTAAACCCCATAAAGCTGAAAAAGAGCTGGTTTTTGGGATAATTACAAAGTTTGAAAAAGGCGTGCCTCTCTCTCGCCAGTCCCGCTTCCTGCTCACTGCGGGGGGGAGGGCAAGCCCCGCCGGTCACGCGGGTCGACCCCGCCGAACTCCCCCAGGACCGCGGCGAGAGGGGCGGCTCCGGGCAGAGGCTCGGCCGAGCAGGGAGGGAGGGAGGCCGCACAGCGGCGGTGTGGCGGCGTTAGCGTTTAGCGCATGCTAATTCCCACCCCGTTAGCGCTGGATAGGGAACCCATACGCCCACATTACAGGGGCATGCAAGAACTACCACGCTCCCATGTTTTAAATTTACTTTAATAAAATACAACCCACTTAATGACACAATTTAATTTCAATTTTAAAAATGTATAAAATGTAATATATAAAACACACTGAAAAATAATCATAGAAAATAAATATACATTTTAGTATTGAATATATTAATCGTTTTTAAAGTAGCCAGTAGAAACAGAAAAAAGTTAAAGTTACAACCTAAAGTTATTGCTACTGCAACAGTTGGACTGATTTCAGGTTTAACTGAGTGCAGGTTCTTTGCTGAAACGAAAAAAAATCTCCTAAATCAGTCCAAGGCTGCCAGTCCCTGTCTCGAAAACAAAACAAAAAACAAAAAAAAAACAGTAAACAAGTGTATTAATAAGAGGTACATGGGGAAGGAGGACAATAATACGAACTTTAGTGAGCACGTGCTGAAAAACAATAAGCTATAGGCCTAAGAAATGTGCTGTCTCAGCGGCACGAGCTCGGACATTGTGCAAGGTTTTACGGGAAAACCATTTCAGGTTTACAGGAAAAGAGAAAGAGTGATCTCACCGCCAGTATTTATCCTCGTCCAGCGGACACTTCCCTAAAGAGTTCCAGCTGTGTGCTCGGGGGGGGCGTGCGGTTAGCCAGCTGTGTGTTTTGGGGGCCGCACGGTTAGCCAGCTGTGTGTTCGGGGGCCGCACGGTTAGCCAGCTGTGTGCTGGGGGGGGTGCACGGTTAGCCAGCTGTGTGTTGGGGGGGCGCACGGTTAGCCAGCTGTGTGTTTCGGGGGCCGCACGGTTAGCCAGCTGTGTGCTCGGGGGGGGGGGCGCACGGTTAGCCAGCTGTGTGCTTGGGGGGGCCGCATGGTTAGCCAGCTGTGTGCTTGGGGGGGGGCGCATGGTTAGCCAGCTGTGTGCTTGGGGGGGGCGCACGGTTAGCCAGCTGTGTGCTCGGGGGGGGGGGCCGCATGGTTAGCCAGCTGTGTGCTCGGGCGGGGCGCACGGTTAGCCAGCTGCGTGTTCGGGGGCCGTACGGTTAGCCAGCTGTGTGCTGGGGGGGCCGCACGGTTAGCCAGCTGTGTGCTGGGGGGCCGCACGGTTAGCCAGCTGTGTGCTCGGGGGCCGCACGGTTAGCCAGCTGTGTGCTCGGGGGGGGGGCGCACGGTTAGCCAGCTGTGTGCTCGGGGGCCGCACGGTTAGCCAGCTGTGTGCTGGGGGCCGCACGGTTAGCCAGCTGTGTGTTGGGGGGCCACACGGTTAGCCAGCTGTGCGCTCGGGGGGGGCGCACGGTTAGCCAGCTGTGTGTTGGGGGGCCGCACGGTTAGCCAGCTGTGTGTTGGGGGCCGCACGGTTAGCCAGCTGTGTGTTTGGGGGGCCGCACGGTTAGCCAGCTGCGTGTTCGGGGGGGGCGCACGGTTAGCCAGCTGTGTGCTGGGGGGCCGCACGGTTAGCCAGCTGTGTTTCGGGGGGGGGCGCACGGTTAGCCAGCTGTGTGTTGGGGGCCGCACGGTTAGCCAGCTGTGTGCTCGGGCGGGGCGCACGGTTAGCCAGCTGCGTGTTCGGGGGGGGCCGCATGGTTAGCCAGCTGTGTGTTGGGGGCCGCACGGTTAGCCAGCTGTGTTTCGGGGGGGGGGGGCCGCACGGTTAGCCAGCTGTGTTTCGGGGGGCCGCACGGTTAGCCAGCTGTGTTTCGGGGGGGCCGCACGGTTAGCCAGCTGTGTTTCGGGGGGGGGCGCACGGTTAGCCAGCTGTGTGTTGGGGGCCGCACGGTTAGCCAGCTGTGTTTCGGGGGGGGGGGGGCCGCACGGTTAGCCAGCTGTGTTTCGGGGGGGCCGCACGGTTAGCCAGCTGTGTTTCGGGGGGGCCGCACGGTTAGCCAGCTGTGCGCTAGGGGGGGGCGCACGGTTAGCCAGCTGTGTGTTGGGGGGGCACGGTTAGCCAGCTGTGTTTCGGGGGGCGCGCGGTTAGCCAGCTGTGTGTTCGGGGGGGGCACGGTTAGCCAGCTGTGTTTCGGGGGGGCCGCACGGTTAGCCAGCTGTGTTTCGGGGGGCCGCACGGTTAGCCAGCTGTGTTTCGGGGGGGCCGCACGGTTAGCCAGCTGTGGGCTCGGGGGCCGCACGGTTAGCCAGCTGTGTGCTCGGGGGGGGCGCACGGTTAGCCAGCTGTGTGCTCGGGGGGGGGGCGCACGGTTAGCCAGCTGTGTGTTCCGGGGGGGGCGCACGGTTAGCCAGCTGTGTGTTCGGGGGGGGCGCACGGTTAGCCAGCTGTGTGCTCGGGGCCGCACGGTTAGCCAGCTGCGTGTTCGGGGGGGCCGCATGGTTAGCCAGCTGTGTGCTTGGGGGGGGGGCCGCACGGTTAGCCAGCTGTGTGCTGGGGGCGCACGGTTAGCCAGCTGTGTGCTCGGGGGGGGGCCGCACGGTTAGCCAGCTGTGTGCTCGGGGGCCGCACGGTTAGCCAGCTGTGTGCTCGGGGGGGGGGGGGGGCGCACGGTTAGCCAGCTGTGTGCTGGGGGGGTGCACGGTTAACCAGCTGTGTGCTCGGGGGGGGCGCACGGTTAGCCAGCTGTGTTTTGGGGGCCGCACGGTTAGCCAGCTGTGTGCTCGGGGGCCAGACGGTGAGCCAGCTGTGTGCTGGGGGGCGGCGCGGTTAGCCAGCTGTGTGCTCGGGGTGGGGGGGCGCACGGTTAGCCAGCTGTGTGCTGGGGGGGCCGCACGGTTAGCCAGCTGCGTGTTCGGGGGGGGCGCACGGTTAGCCAGCTGTGTGTTCGGGGGCCGCACGGCTAGCCAGCGCTCGCGTGCCAAGCAGATGGGGGCTTGGGAACGCACCACGCGCTGAGCAGAGAGTCTCCGCTGGAAAAAAAAAAAACATCATCTCATTTCTTTGAAAATATCATCTTTCCTTCGTTTGCTGGGTCTTCCAGTAAAACGGGGAAAGTATCGCCGGGATGATGCGGAGACTCCGCCCCCTCGCTGGCCGTCGTCGCGGCCGCGGCCCGAGGAAAGCTCATTTAACGAAGCTCGGCGGGTCTTACTTTCGTCGAGAAAGCACAGCCGTCGGGGAAAGCACAAAGCCGAGTAATGCGCTTTACATAACTTGTTTTCTCCCTCCCCCCCCCCCTCTTTTTCGCTGCCTTTCAGTCCGCGGGACCATAAAGTCGAAAAAAATCCTATTAACGGCCCTCTTTCCGCAAAACGCACATTGGGTTCGATTAGCACCGTTCGGAAAACCTTACGCAAAGGGCCGAGGCAGCGGGGGAAGAATAAAAAAGATTTGCAGCCGTGTCATATCCCGTGGAGATCCGTCCAACCCGAAGGCCCAGGCACAAAAACAACCAGGCCATGTCCGAGTTTGCGAGAGCAACAGGTTCGTAACAAAACGGCAACCATGGCAACGTTTTTAAGGACTGGATCTGCGGGTGGCCTACAACAGACTTCGTCAATGAGTGTTTTTTTCCAGCTCATCGCCAGAAAATCTCGAAAGAGATTTAATGCACGTGCCATCTGGATAGACCTTAAACGCGGAGGAAAATAAAACCATGAACCATGACTTCTGTTTTTTGGAAGGACGGGTCAAAGGGAGAAGGGAAACACACAGGAAACCCAGAAAAAGCCATGTCGATAATTCAGGAAGCGGGGGGGTGAAGGTGGGTTGAGAGGTGAAAATGGCGCTCGAGCCAAAGCAGGATTAGCGCCTGACAAAGCTGGGAACGTCTACTTAGCCAAAAACGTGCGGACACTATGAATGGGGCAGCTCTCTTCAGCACGTGGTGGTTTAAGGAGCTTTCTAGAACGGCAACCAGACCGTGCCAGTCACTAGCCTCCTTTTGGCTTCCCTAACGTGCCTCTGTACAGTCAACATTACATTACAGAGTAGGGAGATAAGATACTGCCAATTTTATAAACGGCTAATCGAATCACAGGACCTCCTTACGCAACCACGGTGACAAATGTCACCTAGCAACTGGATGAGTTACCATGGCAAAAAAACTTTACAAATATGAGCAAACTCTTTGAGGTTGCAATCATAGATTCATCTGCAGGATTTGCTTCTTGTAAAAATTTCCACAAGGACTTATAAACTAGGGTAGAGGCTCCACCTCAATCCAATTAGAGAGCAGATGCTTTTAGTTTCAAAATCTGTCTTGTTCTTTAGATTTTATTTACTTTGTGTTTTTAGACATGCTAAGAGACAAAACAAAGACAGACTGTATGGACATGTACCAGGCCTTCACTTGGCCAAACGGCCCAGGGGAAACCAGCAGAAGCGGAGGGCCTGGTGAGGGTGACTCATGGGAAGGCCGCTGCAGCACAGTGCCCTCGACTGCAGGGCTAAGGAGTCTGAGCGACTGTGCTAATAAAGAAGCTGGGCCCTATTGCAGGGCTACACCCTCACCCAACCGAGACCACCAGTACACAGCAGACACACCAAGCTACCACCCAGCATCAGTGAAAGATCAGCACTAATGCTCTCCTGTGGTACTGTATGAGCAGTGAGCACTACGTTCTCCTGTGGTACTGTAGGACGGAGTGTAGCACAGTGGGGAAGGAACTAGACTTGTAACCGAAAGGTCGCAGGTTCGATTCCCGGGTAGGACACTGCCGTTGTACCCTTGAGCAAGGTACTTAACCGAAATTGCTTCAGTATATATCCAGCTGTATAAATGGATACAATGTAAAATGCTATGTAAAAAGTTGTGTAAGTCGCTCTGGATAAGAGCGTCTGCTAAATGCCTGTAATGTAATGTAATGTATGAGCAGTGAGCACTACGCTCTCCTGTGGTACTGTATGAACAGTGAGCACTACGCTCTCCTGTGGTACTGTATGAGCAGTGAGCACTACGCTCTCCTGTGGTACTGTATGAGCAGTGAGCACTACGCCTCCTGTGGTACTGATGAGCAGTGGCCACTACACTCTCCGTGGTACTGTATGAGCAGTGACACTACACTCCCCTGTGGTACTGTATGAACAGTGAGCACTACGCTCTCCTGTGGTACTGTATGAACAGTGAGCAGTATGCTCTCCTGTGGTACTGTATGAGCAGTGAGCACTACGCTCTCCTGTGGTACTGTATGAGCAGTGGCCACTACACTCTCCTGTGGTACTGTATGAGCAGTGAGCACTACACTCTCCTGTGGTACTGTATGAACAGTGAGCACTACGCTCTCCTGTGGTACTGTATGAGCAGTGAGCACTACACTCTCCTGTGGTACTGTATGAACAGTGAGCACTATGCTCTCCTGTGGTACTGTATGAGCAGTGAGCACTACGCTCTCCTGTGGTACTGTATGAGCAGTGAGCACTACGCTCTCCTGTGGTACTGTATGAACAGTGAGCACTACGCTCTCCTGTGGTACTGTATGAACAGTGAGCAGTATGCTCTCCTGTGGTACTGTATGAACAGTGAGCACTACGCTCTCCTGTGGTACTGTATGAGCAGTGAGCACTACGCTCTCCTGTGGTACTGTATGAGCAGTGAGCACTACGCTCTCCTGTGGTACTGTATGAGCAGTGAGCACTACGCTCTCCTGTGGTACTGTATGAGCAGTGAGCAGTATGCTCTCCTGTGGTACTGTATGAGCAGTGAGCACTACACTCTCCTGTGGTACTGTGAACAGTGGGCTCTAGCAAATGCATAGGAAGTCCACGATGTCTATGTGATCCTTCAAAGACCCCTCTCTCCCCCCCTCCCCCCAGCCCCCTCCCCCAGGGCTGCGGCTCCAGTCCATGCTGTTCCCCCATAACGGAACTGGCGCTGTAGCAGCCCTGCTCAGTCTGCTCTGTAAGAGGATCCCGCTCGATTTCAAGGAGATGGAGAGATAGTGACACCGAGCAATAGGGAGGGAGGGAAGAACGCAAGAAAGGAGAGAAAGTCAGACAATGACTTTATGAACTCTGTGTAATTACATTGGCCAAGCTGCATCGGCTCGTCCTGATATTTATTAAGCACCACTGTGATGACCTGAGAGAGAAAGAAAGAGACAGAGAGAAAGAGAGAGAGAGAAAGGAAGTTCACAAGGGCACATCTGGTCTGCTCATCTGCCCTTCATCCAGAGGTCAGGCTTAACAGAAACATGAGGCTTCCTGCATCAGATCAGAGTGTTTTCTCCCCACCAGGCTAGGCCAAAGGCAAACTCATACCCAAACACTATTAACCATTACACACATTCATACCCAACACTATTCAACATTAGACACACTCATACCCAAACACTATTCAACATTACACACACTCATACCCAAACACTATTCAACATTACACACTTACACCCAAACACTATTAAACATTACACACACTCATACCCAAACACTACTCAACATTACACACACTCATACCCAAACACTACTCAACATTACACACACTCATACCCAACACTATTCAGCATTACACACATTCATACCCAAACACTATTTAACAACACACACACTCATGCCCAAACACTATTCAACATTACACACACTCATACACAAACACTATTCAAACAACACACACCATACCCTAACACTATTCAACATTACACACACCCATACCCAAACACTATTCAATAACACACACACCCATACACAAACACTATTAATAACCAAATATTCAACTTACACACACCCATACCAAACACATCAAACACACGAATTACAGCAAAATTCAATTATATAAAAGAAGAAACCAGGACCACAACACCCACTAAATCAATGAAGAGCCACACTGAGCTGTTTCTTAATTGCAGCGCTGCGTAACACAATCAGCACCAGGCCGACCACTGAAGAAATCAGAAGTAATTACAAACTGCCCAATCAGAAGCGGAGACCGACTCCCATGAGGCTCTGGTTCTCCAGACAGTGTTCCGTACCGCTGCACGAATGGAGCGGACGGACACATTCCAAAATATCGCTGAACCCCACACATTTGATCACATCATTACTGTGCGTAGCAGACAACATTCAATTGACTCGCACATTGTATTTTCATATGCTGTTGGTTTGGTTTGTACAGCTGGATATTCGACTGCGGTGGTTCATGCTCAGAGTTTGTTGTTGCTCAGAGGTGCAATGGCAGGACCCCCCCAATTTCCTCACACCCCCGCCCCACACACATGCGAGCGCTCGCGGCCCTGTTCCCCCTTCCCTCAGCTCCCACACTGCAGTCATCAGGAAGGGAAACAGGAAGTGCTTGTACCGCTCAGCGCTCGAGGACAGGAAGCGGGAGCCTCCCGATTGCTTCCTTAGTGAAGTCAGCGTGTGCAGGAGGGCGGGGCCTGCCCCCCCGCACAGCAGCTCAGCCTCACATCCCTCACTGCGTAAACAAAACCACACCTCTCTCGCTACCAAGTTAGTCTGCATCAAACAGAGGAAAACTTCCCTTCAATTGGCTCGTTAATAGAGAGGTCTCAGATTGGTTAAGCAACAAAGTAGGGGACTGCTCTGGTAGGCTAAGCCACAGGGCTTAGCTTCACTGTGCAATTTTAAATTGGTTTCTACATGAAACCGAGAGCAAAGTTATTAAACGACAAATAACAACCACACGTCGATTTCTCACTCACTTGTTGCAGAAATGCTCTGCCAGGTTATTAGAACCCAGTGTCTTTACAAATAAGTGTGTCCAAATGGAGATCACATTGAGCTGCTAATTTGTAGAAACATGTGGTCTAGGGTTGAAATGAAATCCTATAGGACCATAGATCTCCAGGTTGGGTGGTTATTCTCCATGTTAGGTGGTTACTCTCCATGTACTAGGCTGTACTCACGGTGCAGGCTCAGGGAGATGTTGATGGTCCTCTCCTCGGTGAAGCCCTTCAGGTTGAGGATCTTGGCGCATTTGAGCTGGGTGCTGGTGGCCAGGTCCCCCATGTGGAGCCAGCAGACCGTCTCCTGGGCGTACAGGAAGTCCATGGCGGTGGTCTGCTTGGTGCTGGTGGATAGCAGGCTGTGGACCGCCGCCCCACTCAGGGAGGTGGCCTGGATGTTCTGAGAGTTAGCGATGAGCAGCACCGGCGGCCGATCCACCGGGTCTGAGCCACGATGACAAACAGAACCAGAACCAGAACCAAGAATGGAAGAGAGAGAGAGAGATTAGCTAGCTTTTTTACAAATATGAACGTGACAAACATGGTTGCTGCTGCAGGAATGTTTGGCCTATTCAGCAAGCTCTTCGAAACAGGTCCCTCTGAACACGCCCTTGTCTTTACACACTGCAGCATTCTCTGAGACTTAGTGAGCCATACAGGCCACAGGAGTATGTGTTTCTCTCAGGGTGTGTTTGCCGTGCCTTTGCACGCATGTTTCTTGTCGTGTCTTCAGCGAGCACGTATGCAGGTGTGTATGTGCGTGTGTGAGTAGGTGTGTGTATGTGTGTGTGTGTGCGCGTGGTTCTGACCATTCTTGGCCTTGCAGGATCGGTTGTCGGGTTGGGGCAGGTAGCCCTCCACACAGCTGCAGCTGAACCCCCCCTCAGTGTTGGTGCAGGTTTGGCTGCAGGTCCCATACAGGGTGCACTCATTAAAATCTGAAACACACATGCCCCCCCGTCACCACTGGGATACACACACGCCCCCTATAACATTCAGGATATACACACACACACACACACACACTTAACCTCGAACCACCACCTATAACCCTCAGGATACACACACCACACACACCTGTAACCCTCAGAATACACACACACCCCTATAACCCTCATGGTACACACACACGCACACACACACACCTGTAACCATCAGAATACACACACACCCCTATAACCCTCAGGATACACACACACACACACACACACACCTGTAACCCTCAGGATATACACACACACACACCTGTAACCATCAGGATAAACACACCTGTAACCATCAGGATAACCCACACCACCTTAACATCAGAAACACACACCTATACCCTCAGATACACACACACCACACACACCTGAACCTCAGGATATACACACACACACCTGTAACCATCAGAACTGCACCCTGAACTAGAATACAACACACCTGTACCAATACACACACACATACACACAGAAAACAAGCCCCTCCCCTCACACAGCAGGCTCACCTTTGCAGGTCTTGCCATCCTGGCTGATCTCAAAGGCACTCCTGCAGTAGCACATGGGTCCTGTGGGTGTGACTGAACAGTTATACTGGCAGCCCAAGTGCGTGCAGTTGGAGGCAAACTCTGCAGGGAGAGAGAGAGAAAGAACAGAAGATAGAAATAAATGGGGAGAGAAAGCGAGAGAGAGAGACCCACATCAGAGTGGCAGACAATGGTAGAAAGTGTGGATTTCAGTGTGTGCTGCGCAGTGCTGCAGGGCTGCAGTGTGAGCTGCGCAGTGCTGTGCACCGTCAAACAAGCCAATGCTAACCACCAAACAAGCCAAGGCTAACCGGCAACTGAGCCAATGCTAATCCCAGAAGGACATCCAAAGAACTGCAGTCATCTCTAGCCACAGCTATAGTCAGTGTTCATGACGCCACAAAAAGAAAGAGACTGGGCAAAAATGTCATTCATGGGAGAATAGCAAAGTGGAAGCCACTGCTAACCAAGAGAAACATAACTGCTCATCTCACATTTGCAAAAAAAGCACCTGGATGATCCCCAGGCCTTGTGGGATAATGTTCTATGGACAGATGAGTCAAAAGTGGAACTGGGCGACTAGTCATTATTGAAGGGACCATGAATTCAGCTCTGTACCAGAAAATTCTTAAGGAGAATGTCCGGTCATCTTTCCATGAGCTGAAGCGTAATTAGGTTATGCAGCAAGACAATGATCAAAAACACAAAAGCAATTCCAAATCTGAATGCCTAAAAAGAAACTAAATTAGTTTTTAAGTGGCCAATTTAAAGTCCAGACTTGAACCCAATAGAGATGCTGTGGCAGGACCTGAAACAAGCAGTTCATACTCAAAAACCTACCAATTTATCTGAATTAAAGCAGTTCTTCAAAGAAGAGTGGGATAAAATTCCTCCACAGCGATGTGAAAAACTGATATAAAATTACAGGAAGTTTGGTTGCAGTTATTAGTGCATAAGGTAGTGCAACCACTTTTTAAGTTTACTTCTTCATTACTTTTTCAAATGGGTGATAAATATCTATTTCATTAAATAAAAGAAATAGGCCTAATGATTTTAAAATGTGTTTTGTGTTTACTCAGGGTCCCTTTGTCTAATATTACATTTTGTTCAAATATCTGAAACCGTTCAGTCTAGCAAATATGCAATAACAGAGAAAATCAGGAAGGGGGCAAATACTTTTTCATGTCACTGTATGTCAATAAAAGTGGTATAATTACAGTGGATATTCAGCCACAGACATTCTATGTGCTTAACAGACACGACAAAAAAGCTGATCGTTTTAAAGAAAGCAATCAGCAGTGGACAGCCGTTAATGAGCTGGGCTCACAGCCAGGAAGCTGCGGGTTCGATTCCCAAATGGAGAATTCCACTTGTAAGCTCAAGCAAAGATGCTTAGCCTGAATCTTCTCAGAAAACACCCGGCAGCGCAAAGGTGAAATTGCCTAACGGCGAAAGCAGAGTGAGCCACCGCGGACGGGGAAGGCTGCCAAGCACATCAATAAAACCCGCTGTGCCTCGGAGACAGTGACCTCCAAGGCATGCCATAAGCACGGCAACACTTAAGACAAACATCCTCATCTCCCAGCACAGTTTACAAACAGCCTTGAGCACCCCAGGGCCCGGCGCCATATTTTATATAATTGATAGGGGGAGAGAAACAGGTGGCACCACAACAGAGGACATTATATACCACAATCTGGTCTGTTTTTGTTTGTTGGTGTTCAGGGGAGTCTGACTGCATCACAGAAGAGAATTAAGCCAAGCAGGGGGGCAAACTGAGTTCATCGTAGGCTGAAGCCACAGCCTGCTATGATGTAGCAGCTGACTACCTGCACCATGTGACGTAGCGGTTAAAAGCGTGCTCCGTCTACACAGTAGCCAACGGCCAGCATCCTCTAACATAGCAGCTAACAGCCTGTGCCTTCTAATGTAGCAGCTAACGGGCTGCACCTTTCAATTTAGCAGCTAACGGCCTGTGCCTTGTCATGGAGCAGCTAACGGGCTGCACCTTCTAATGTAGCAGCTAACAACCTGTGCCTTGTCATGGAGCAGCTAACGGGCTGTGTTTTCAAACGTAGCAGCTAATGGGAAGCGCTGTCGAACTTGCCGTTAATGGCCTGCGCCTAGTAACATAGTGGCTAATGAGCTGCAGTATGCAGAACTGCAGGCGGCACTACAGTAAAGTTTTACAAAGCTTTCTCTCTACCCGAACACTCGTGCCGGAGCAGCAATCAGAACCCACACTCTGGACTCAATCCAAGTCCAAGCCCAAGAGGGGTAAAACTGAAAGGGCCCTGGAGCTCATAAAATATTTAAATATCAGTATCTACCTGCCAGATCCGCTTGCGCGAGGTGAGTTAGTGAAAATGTCACATATTTTTGTTTGAGCTGAAGAAGGGTGGGCAAGAACAGTCCAGGTTACGATCCCTCTTTAAGAGAAACAATGTAATCTCTCTGCCAGCCAGTGGTAGTGGTAACCAGGGCAACCGAGCAGAAGGGCCAAGTCCAAACACCCCACCTTCCTCTCTTGGGACTGATGCCGAGCACCGTCACCTTGTGCTAGGACGGGTTCCTTTCTCCCCCACGCCGGAAACTCGCACAGCTCTCCCATTCCAGAATCCAAACACAAGCGCAGAAGCATCTGCAATCCCAAACCCCCAGAATGCCTGTCTGTCTGTCTGTCCGTCTGTCAGATGCAGACAGGCTTTAATGGAGTCATGCTACATTGCGTCATATTTTCAAAGCAAATAATTTAGTAAAACTATAAGAGGAAAAACACAGGAACACCGAAGGTGACACACAAGCGATTTGGTGCAGCTCCAAGCTCCTCCCTCAGGCACACCTATCTCCCACGGAAACAGCACCATCATTGATCACTGCCCCTGTGTTCCCATGCAGCCCGGACAAGTGAAATTAGTCAAACTGGCTAACAGCCAGCAAGAGAAAGTTAAAGTGAAGGTAAAACATGAAATTCATTTAATATGGATGCTGCTTTTTAAAAACCTCAGGTTCTGTTGGCTCAGTGGGGGGTGGTGGGGGGGGGGTCTGCAGTCTCAAAACAGTTCTTTCTATGGGTAGGGACTGCAGTTAAACCTGGACAAACACACCCACCTGCAGAACAGTGCATTAACAGGAAACACAGCCCAAATAATGCAGCACCACGAGACACAAAACACACACACACGCACACACGCACACACACAGACGTACACGCACACACACGCACACACAAGCATACTCACACACGCATACACACGCACACACCCACACGTGTACACACACACACATATTTAAGGTGTAATACACAGACTCCCTGAGATAAATATTTCTCCCCAAACGGTGTCAGAGTACAACACATTTATTTTAATTATTTACCTATGACTCAGCATCATTATCGCTGCCTGATAAGACATTTTTCAGAGCCAGGCAGACTCCTGAGCGACTGTGTTCATTGGGTTTGTGTTTCCGGGGAGTGCTTCAAGTCTCGTATGCAGCTTTCTGCCACTTCATGTTGAACGTGAAACAGTTACTGCGTTCGGCAGTAAAACGGTCTGCTGTGAGTGCGTGTGTGTGCACGCTGTCTGTGTACGTGTGTATGTGTGAGTATGTGTGTATGTGTGTGTGTGTGTGTGTCAAGTCAAGACCAAGACCAAGATCAAGGAGGGTTGAGACAATTAAAGATCAACCTTGACCTTGGATCTGAGAATGGCTCTATGTAAATAAAACCTATTATTATTATTATTATTATAAGATGGAGGCCAGAGCAATTTGGTTCTAACTGGAGACCTTAACCAAAACACTGAGTTGGTCAAAGGATAATATAAATATAACATAAAGGAATAGCCTATACAGGGAAAAGAGCTGTTCTTGTCCTCACCAAGCTCAAAAAATAGATAAATTTAACTTCATGTGACAAATAACATTATTTATTCGAACAAAATAAAGTGAATGGCTGGTGCACACACATTCAGCCAATCAGCACTTGCTTTTCTCACAGGCACTTTATTATTCAGTTTACTGATGTAGCGTAGCCTAAGCTACAGGCTACATAAAGTTACTGTCCTAATATCAATGTTAGCTAGGGAGACTAAACTAGTTAAGAGCAAGGCATACATGTAAATATAGTTGTTATACGGTCTTGATTGCAAATAATGTGAGTCTGCAATTTTCACCATTCGATTCCAAGACCAAGAAGTCCCAAGTGAGACAGAGGCCGAGACCATCAACAGTGATCTTGAGATCGAATGTGACCTCAAGTTCCACAAGCCTTGCCCGTGTGCGTGTGTGCGAGTGCGTACTTGTGAACAAGTACTTGCATTTGCGTGTCTATCAACTATCAACTATCAATGTGTAAATGCATTTGTGTGCATGTGTGAGAGATGGGCTCCCTTCGTGTGTGTGTGTGTGTGTGTGTGTGTGTGCGTGCATGTTCATGTGTGTGTATGACAAGGAAGTTCCAGAGAAGTTTTGTGGTTCAGCAGCATTGGAATGCCTCTCCTTATCAATACTTTAGCCACATACAGGTTTAAGCAAACAAAGGAGCTTTCCAAGGTAAACAGAACACTGATTAACCACAATCTCACAAAGTCCCCTTTACCGGTAATTACGAAGTCAGCAGGTCATCATCAATCTTCACCTCTTATATTCCGCACACCTGCCTTCACGCCTAACATATAGCACACCTGTCCTTCACCTCTGATGTTCCGCACACCTGTCCTTCACCTCTGATGTTCCACACACCTGTCCTTCACCTCTTATATTCCAAACACCTGTCCTTCACCTCTAACGTTCCGCACACCTGTCCTTCACCTCTAACGTTCCGCACACCTGCCTTCACGTGTAACATACTGCACACCTGTCCTTCACCTCTGATGTTCCGCACACCTGTCCTTCACCTCTTATATTCCAGACACCTGTCCTTCATGTCTAACGTTCCGCACACCTGTCCTTCACCTCTAACGTTCTGCACACCTCTCCTTTAACTCGAACATTCTGCACACCCTGGGCTTGGCTCTACAGGTAACATCAGTCCTGTACCAGCTTGACTGATCTTAATGCTTCAGACTGAATTCAGTCGTAAAGACTCTAGTGCTCACCACTCTGACATCATCACTCCTCTTATTGGCCCTTATCTGCTTTAATATTCAGCGTATCTGATACGATGGTGTTTTCTGCTGTGAATACAAAATCACACAACGTAGCCCTGCTCTGTAGTCCATCCTGGACAAGTCCATCAGCTAAGAGCTCTGCTGATGATTGAGCATTCTAGGCAAATTTAAAATGACCGTCTCTCTACTTCCCTCCATTACCCCTGCCTTAACTCCATCACTGCTACCCTCACCTGGGTAACTGTGGAATGATTGCAAATTACTGGGGGGGGGGCACTCTTCGTAAGTGAAAACTGGGGAGGCGCCACTGTCACTACTTCATGAGGAGGCATTTTCTTTAATGAAGGCTGATTCATATGTTAATGGCACTGATATGACTTTTATTACAGGTGCCTTCACGGGAGAACTGTTTGGTGCTAATGGAGCAAAGCTAATTAAAACAGCTGACTGATGGGACAGCCTGTGGGACAGAGATCACAGCTTTATGGAGGAGAACAGGCAGGAGGCAGCATCTTGAATCAGGCAGCACATTAAGGAAGATAATATGGGTAATCTGGAAGGAAGGAAATTGGCCCCGAGGCACTATCACTGTGGTTGGGCCTTGCCTCTATCTGTACTGCTGAGTGTGTACTCTATCCGCACACATCACAGAGGGTGGGCACTGCCTTGGTCTGTGACCTCACAGAGGGTGAGAACTGCCTTGGTCTGTGACATCACAGAGGGTGAGCACTGCCTTGGTCTGTGACATCACAGAGGGTGAGCACTGCCCTGGTCTGTGACATCACAGAGGGTGAGCAATGCCTTGGTCTGTGACATCACAGAGGGTGAGAACTGCCTTAGTCTGTGACATCACAGAGGGTGAGCATTGCCTTGGTCTGTGACATCACAGAGGGTGAGCACTGCCTTGGTCTGTGAAATCACAGAGGGTGAGAACTGCCATTGTCAGTGACATAACAGATGGTGAGAACTGCCCATCTGTGAGCATTTCCAGTGTGAGCACCACCTCTGCCATCACCAGAAAAGCCCAACTGCCTGTGCTAGGGCCGTCACCAGACAGTGTAACATCTGACGGGTCGTAAAACAGGCAGAACACAACATCCTGGCTCAGAACATTAGCCACACCCACCTTAGAACACACCCACCTTAGACCCCTCCGATGTAACAAATTATCGACCCGTATCCCTTCTACCCTTTCTGTCCAAAACCCTCGAACGAGCAGTTCTTAAACAATTAACCTCTTTTCTCCATCAGAACAACCTGCTAGACCCTCACCAGTCTGGCTTCCGATCCGGGCACTCAACAGAGACTGCACTACTAGCTGTGACGGAGGCACTTGCCACTGCAAGAGCCTCACGCCTCTCCTCTGTCCTGATCCTTCTTGACCTGTCTGCAGCTTTTGACACGGTCAACCATAAAATACTCCTCTCCACCTTGGCTGGGATGGGAATTACCGGGACTGCCCTGTCCTGGTTCTCTTCCTATCTTGCAGATAGGACCTACCAGGTCACCTGGAAGGGGTCTGCCTCTGCCTCTCATCCACTTGTCACGGGAGTGCCGCAGGGATCTGTACTGGGTCCTCTGTTGTTCTCCTTATACACCAGATCTCTTGGTTCAGTCATTAATTCACATGGTTTTTCCTATCATTGTTATGCAGATGACACACAACTCTACTTTTCTTTCCCCCCTCAGCCACACAGATCAATGATAAGATCTCTTCCTGCCTGGCTGACATCTCCACTTGGATGGCCAGCCACCATCTGAAGCTCAACCTCAACAAAACTGAGCTGCTCTTCTTCCCGTACAAGACCTCCTTGCTTCGTGAACTCTCAATCACGGTTGATGGCACCACAGTGACTGCCTCTCACTCTGCAAAGAGCCTGGGGGTGGTCCTGGATGACCAGCTGGACCTCAAGGAGCACATCAAGGCAACATCACGGTCCTGCAGATTCCTCCTATACAACATCAGGAGGATTCGACCATACCTGACGACACACTCCACCCAGCTGCTCGTCCAGGCTACGGTGACCTCTCGCCTTGATTATTGCAACTCTCTCCTTGCAAACCTGCCAGCTTGTGCCATACAGCCACTACAGATGATTCAGAATGCCGCTGCCCGACTCATCTACAACCTCCCCAAATTCTCCCACGTCACTCCCCTGCTGCGATCACTTCACTGGCTACCGGTCGCTGCCAGGATCCGATTCAAAGCCCTGACCCTTGCCTACACTGCCGCCAACAGGACAGCCCCTATCTACTTGCAGGACATGACTCAATTCTATGTGCCTGCTCGACCACTCCGCTCTGCGGCAGCAGGGCGTCTTGCAACCCCTCCCACCCGCCCAAAGGGATCACAGAGCTTCTCCACCCTAGCTCCCCAGTGGTGGAACGAACTCCCCGTCCCTCTCCGAACCTCCCCCTCACTATCCATCTTCCGCCGTGGCCTGAAGACTCATCTCTTCAGACTATACCTAGAATAACCACCACCACGCTGTGTATATATATATATATATAAAAAAAAAAAAAAAAAAAAAAAAAAAAAAAAAAAAAAAAAAAAAAAAAAAAAAAACCTTTTTCCTGTCACTTGTTACATGTTGCCCCATCCCTGCACTTCTTGGTAAATTGTATTTGTCCTAATACTCTAGCTTATTCTTCTGCCTAGTTTGGCTTTGCAGATGTTAGACCAGGATAGTGTTCTTTGTTCTCGGCTAGAAATAGCTTTACAAAATAAGTAATTGTACCTTACTGAACCCGTGTTCAGCAGTTGTCTACGATCATGAAAATGCACTTTTGTACGTCGCTTTGGATAAAAGCGTCTGCTAAATGAATGTAATGTAATGTAATGTAATGTAAAGAACATACACGTGCGCACACACACACAATCTGTGCTACTACAGTAATTTGAGGTGACCAAGGGGACAAAAACATGTTCTTATCTTCCACGGCACACAATCCAAGACCCAACCCTGCCCCTCACGCACTCATGTTTACTCAAAGGGTGTGTCCTGACACTCCAATGAGAAGCTCTCAGCCAGGCCAGCGCACACAGAAAGGCCCAAGGGACTGGATCTCTCACAAGCTTTCAGGCTTCAGCTGCCCTTTCATGGAGTCCCTTTCCACTCTACAGACAAATAACGCACCAGGCAGGAAATGAGAGCCCCAGGCCTGACATCAGGATGTGACTGAGACGACATTAGGCGTGTGTTATGGAGTGACAGCAGGGACAGGGCATGCAGGAAGCTGGCAGCGCACTTTTTCATGTGTGCACCTTGGAATGAAGGAAGCAACTGTGTGACATCACAGAGGCTAAAACCCCACCCCTGAGACTTTGCATGGTCTATGGCAAAGCCCTCTGAACATTCAATAGCGTGTCCAGATTCACACTAACGATATCCGTAATTCATTTATGACTAGTCAAAATGGCAATTTAAGATATCTCTAATTACATTTTGACTAGTGAGATTTCGCCGTTAAATTGTATGGAACCTCCAATTCAAGATATCTACAGTTCAGTTTTGACTATCTAAAACGTGAATTCCAGATATCTGCATTTAAATTATGACTAGTCGTAACTCAAATTAGAGATATCTCCACATTAGTTCAGTCACAGAGGGTGAATGACACCTCTGTTTGAGATATCACAGACAGAGCTCACCTCAGGAGTCACAAGTATTAGGGATAATGTTCAGGGGGCAAGTCAACTGTAAGAACTGTAAATATAAGTGCCGACAGGGTGATAT
Organism: Anguilla rostrata; assembly: GCF_018555375.3. Lineage (NCBI taxonomy): Eukaryota > Metazoa > Chordata > Actinopteri > Anguilliformes > Anguillidae > Anguilla > Anguilla rostrata. Next base: position 35,127,300 of record NC_057943.1, on the reverse strand, counting down.
GTCAGGGTCTTAATCGTCCTGCTGCAGGTTACTGTGAAACAACTGACCTATTTTCTGTATGTTATTTAGATTATACCACAGAAACTTGCCAAAGAAATGACTTATCTGCTATAAATGTACGTTTGAATTGATTACATTTTCCATATTTGTACAGTTTTTCCTGCAAAGTAAACAGCTCCAACAAAGAACAACAGCTTTTAATATCCTAGTATCCAACCATAAACTTATTATGAAAAAAATTACGTTTTTAACCTTGCATGGTTCACTCTAGTTATAATTAAATTGGATAAATTATCATTTATTGTGTCAGGTTACAAGGGGAATTTTTTGGATTGGTGATGGCCAGGTTTGCAGTGTCGGCTGTAACATGATCAACTCATTACATTTTCTTCTCCTTCTTTCCAAGCTTTTTTCTCCATATCACCCAGATAACCGTAATGTTAGTTACTGATGTACCATTCTGGCTGCACTAAGTGGCTATATAGTATGGAAAGATACAGCACCATCAGGTGAGAAAAACCTGTCATTATATAGCAGTCATTACACAGAAAAAACGGCTTTTTCATTGGCCAACCAGAATCGAGTTAACAAGACAGCCGCTATATTACCATTTATACTTATTTTTCCTTTGTTATCATTTATCAGTCAGACTGACTGTGGCTTTCATCACTGTGAGAGCACAGAGACTCCAGTCAGACTGCACGGCCAAACACGTGAGTGTGAGAGAGAATACAAGGGAGCAACAGTGCAACATTTCAGTCAGCGCAAGAGAAATCTCACCAATCACAGGATGCCATTGTGTAACAGAGGCACAGTGTAACAGACATGACAATGGTGTGTGTGTGTGTGTGTGAGTGTGTGCGTGCGTGTGAGAGTGTGTGTGTGAGTGTGTGTGTGTGTATGAGTGTGTGTGTGAGCGGATGGTGTGTGTGTGGTGTGTGGTGTGTGTGTGTGTGTGTGTGAGTGTGTATGGTGTGTGTGTGTGTGTGTGTGTGTGTGTGATGTGTGTATGTGTGTGTGTGTGTGTGTGTGTGTGTGCATGCGTGCATACGTGTGTGTGCGTGAGACAGTACAGTACCTCTGCAGTGCGGGCCCTCATCCCATCCGTCAGTGCAGTCGGGGACTCCGTTGCACACTTCTCATGAACCACACCCACACCAACACTTGTACTCTAGCCCGGAGCTGGAACACACTCTTACTCAACAGCACACACACACACTTTAACCCTGCTCAGACCGCACACACTCTCTCACACACACACACCACACACACACACACTTTAACCCTGCTCAGACTGCACACACTCTCTCACTACACACACACACACACACACACACACACACACACAACTTTAACCCTGCTCACTGCACACAGCCAACCTCTCCACACACCACACACACACACACCACACACCACACTTTAACCCTGCTCAGACTGCACACACTCTCTCACACGCACACACACACACACTTTAACCCTGCTCAGACTGCACACACTCTCTCACACTCTCTCACACACACACACACTTTAACCCTGCTCAGACTGCACACACTCTCTCACACGCACACACACACACACACACACACACACACACACACACACACTTTAACCCTGCTCAGACTGCACACTCTCTCTCACACACACACACACACACACACACTTTAACCCTGCTCAGACTGCACACACTCTCTCTACAACACACACACACACACACACACACTTTAACCCTGCTCAGACTGCACACACTCTCTCACACGCACACACACACACTTACTGCACACACGCACACACCTCACACACCAGGCACTTAACAAGACACATCTCACCACAACACACACACACACGGCCTCTACTGCTCGTAGCACAACTCTCTCAGCCAGCAACCATCACATGAATGTAGATGCACACTCTCTACAGAACACAACACACACACCCACTAACCTCCACCAACACCTCCATCTCTAAACAACCTTACCAGCAGACTCCTGGTCTCCTTAAAACTCACAACAACCACTGCTCCAAACCTCCACCAAACAACCATCCTGGTCTCCTTAAACTCTCACCAAACAACCATCCTGGACCTAATAAACCTCTCACAACAACATCCTGGTCTCCTTAAACCTCTCACTAAACAACCGTCCTGGTCTCCTTAAAAACCTCTCACTAAACAACCATCCTGGTCTCCTTAAAAACTCACTAAACAACCATCCTGGTCTCCTAAGAAGCTCTACAAGAATTGTCTAAAAACCTACTAAAGATTGTTCGTCTCATGAACATCAATTAATTTGTCATCATCTCTCTCCCTAAAATAGTCTAAAACATGTGGAAACAACATTAGCCTGAACCGATAACATCCATTAAAGTAGATTCTTGAGAAGCCACTCATAGAATTGCGGAATCTGTAAAAGCATAGCCTCAGGACACCTGTGGATGCCTGCGTGATTGCTTTTCCCCTTTTACACACATTCATACTTTTGCACCCCCCACCCCCCACCACCGACACCTACTCCCAGCCCATAGGGTAACCCAACATGGGCAAACCCTATATGGGCATCACCATCCCATAAAGCCTGCATGGTGCACTGCTAAAAGACTGCAATGACCCACAGTGCACCGCTCTGGAAAAGACCCGCACGGCCTCACTGGTATCCATCAAGAAGAGCAGGGCCTTCTGGGAGATGATGTCCTTCACAGGCACTGTGTAGGACAACCAGCAAGAATCCTTTGGGCTCACAGAACAGGAAAATACTGCTTTTTTTATCTGCATCACACTCAACTTAATGTCCCCATTTTTCTCTCTCTCTCTCTCTCAGCCCATACACAGCAAAGCAAACTGTTAGTCTTGGTTGACATTTTTCCTCCTCTCTCTCTTTCTCTGCCTCTGTCTTTCCCTTTCTCTCTCTCTCTCACTTGCTCTTTCTCTCCATTTAAAACATCTGCTGACCCATTTCTAAAAAAAAAAAAAAAATACAAAGGGGGAAGGGGGAGGCGAAAAAAAAAAACAAAAGAAAAGTTCACCTCACAGGAAACGGAGTAAAGCTCCACCCGCGGAGCCCTCTGCCCTGGAGCGGACTGAGAGGGCATTAATAATGCCAACACAACAAGGTTTAAAGGGGCACTCTGCTGGGCAGGGGGGGGGTCTCACTACCCCATCTTCAGCCAGGCATCCGACCTCTTCCAAAAGAGCTCCATCACTCTCCGGGAGGGGGGGGGCTAGTTCTCCCGTCCCGAGACGTGAAAAGGGCTCGGGGCGAAAGGGCGTCCTTTTGAGCGGCTCGGAGGGGGGGCTCCACATTTCGGAGTGAGGAAAGGAACTGCTTGGACACGGCTGACGCAAGAGCCTTTTGTCCGGCGTTCTTTCGGGGAGAAAGGCCGCGATCGAATCATCAGAGGACGTCGCCGCTGCCACGTTCGGCCATGTCCTCATTATCTCTCTCGATTTCCACGGCTCATGTTTGTTTACTGTGCGGCAGGCTGACGCATGGACCCAGCACCTCCCTCAATCTCCCTCAATCCCCCTTGGTCATGCCCGCTCACAACGCCCAAGCAGCACACTGCCCCTGTAATGCTTCATTCTGAAGCTTTGCCTTGAAGCTTCGCCTTGAAGCTTCACCTGGCTTGGGGCAGAATCTCCACACTTTCCAGCTTCCAGCACCGCCTCCCATAAACTGCATAAACACACCCCCCCCACCCCCCCACCCCCCATTCCATGTATCAACCAACCATTTGAGCAGAAAGAGACCCAGGTCCATCCAATGCCTGCTGTCCCTCAAACTTCCAGGAGGACAGAAGCTCACAGTCACAGCTGCTATATAAAATAGCATCAGAAGAGGCATCGGCGCCTGGGGCTGAACTGCGGTTTGTTACCTTTCCGCATCAAATAACCGTAATCAATCACTCCTCGGGCGAGTCGCCAGCCAAATATTTTGACGAGAGTAGCTCATCCGAATTCGAAAACAAGACGTTGCACAACAGACACGGCGCAGTTAAAAGGTTCAGGCTGCACGTGGCGACTGAGCGCGCTCCCGTCGCGACCTCGCGTCGTTACGAAAACACGCAATTCAGCCATTCGAATTAAGAAAACACACAGGTAATTAAAAGGAAAATTCCACACAATATCACCGTTCCCGTGGAGTAAGTTAAGTTCTTTCCTCAGACCTAGCCCCCCCTTCCCCACGGAAATCTCCAGAGGCGGCGTTCCTCAAAGCCGCGGATTAGAGCAGCGGGGGCAGCCGCTCTGCGGGCCCTTAAGCCCCTCCGCGCCGCTGCCGGTCACGTGTCCGAGAGGCTGAGCTGAGCGCAGGGCCCTCTTAGACCTATTGTTCGGGGGGGGGGCTGTAGCTCCGCGACGTAAGCCTGCTGATCAGGGCCATCATGTGCCGACCCGAATCTGGGGCCTCCGGTGGAGCTGTGTGGAGACTGGAACCAGGCTGGCTCATTATAGCCCTTTCCCACTGTAGAGCTGAACCAGGCTGGCTCATTATAGCCCTTTCCCACTGTAGAGCTGAACCAGGCTGGCTCATTATAGCCCTTTCCCACTGTAAAGCTGAACCAGGCTGGCTCATTATAGCCCTTTCCCACTGTAGAGCTGAACCAGGCTGGCTCATTATAGCCCTTTCCCACTGTACAGCTGAACCAGGCTGGCTCATTATAGCCCTTTCCCACTGTAGAGCTGGAACCAGGCTGGCTCATTATAGCCCTTTCCCACTGTAGAGCTGGAACCAGGCTGGCTCATTATAGCCCTTTCCCACTGTAGAGCTGGAACCAGGCTGGCTCATTATAGCCCTTTCCCACTGTAGAGCTGAACCAGGCTGGCTCATTATAGCCCTTTCCCACTGTAGAGCTGAACCAGGCTGGCTCATTATAGCCCTTTCCCACTGTAGAGCTGAACCAGGCTGGCTCATTATAGCTCTTTCCCACTGTAGAGCTGAACCAGGCTGGCTCATTATAGCCCTTTCCCACTGTAGAGCTGAACCAGGCTGGCTCATTATAGCCCTTTCCCACTGTAAAGCTGAACCAGGCTGGCTCATTATAGCCTTTTTCCACTGTAGAGCTGAACCAGGCTGGCTCATTATAGCCCTTTCCCACTGTAGAGCTGAACCAGGCTGGCTCATTATAGCCCTTTCCCACTGTAGAGCTGAACCAGGCTGGCTCATTATAGCCCTTTCCACTGTAGAGCTGAACCAGGCTGGCTCATTATAGCCCTTTCCCACTGTAAAGCTGAACCAGGCTGGCTCATTATAGCCCTTTCCCACTGTAGAGCTGGAACCAGGCTGACTCATTATAGCCCTTTCCCACTGTAGAGCTGGAACCAGGCTGGCTCATTATAGCCCTTTCCCACTGTAGAGCTGAACCAGGCTGGCTCATTATAGCCCTTTCCCACTGTAGAGCTGAACCAGGCTGCCTCATTATAGCCCTTTCCCACTGTACAGCTGGAACCAGGCTGGCTCATTATAGCCCTTTCCCACTGTAAAGCTGAACCAGGCTGGCTCATTATAGCCTTTTTCCACTGTAGAGCTGAACCAGGCTGGCTCATTATAGCCCTTTCCCACTGTAGAGCTGAACCAGGCTGGCTCATTATAGCCCTTTCCCACTGTAGAGCTGAACCAGGCTGGCTCATTATAGCCCTTTCTCACTGTAGAGCTGAACCAGGCTGGCTCATTATAGCCCTTTCCCACTGTAAAGCTGAACCAGGCTGGCTCATTATAGCCTTTTTCCACTGCAGAGCTGAACCAGGCTGGCTCATTATAGCCTTTTCCCACTGCAGAGCTGAACCAGGCTGGCTCATTATAGCCCTTTCCCACTGTAGAGCTGAACCAGGCTGGCTCATTATAGCCCTTTCCCACTGTAGAGCTGAACCAGGCTGGCTCATTATAGCCCTTTCCCACTGTAGAGCTGAACCAGGCTGGCTCATTATAGCCCTTTCCCACTGTAGAGCTGAACCAGGCTGGCTCATTATAGCCCTTTCCCACTGTAGAGCTGAACCAGGCTGACTAATCCATACACCAACATGGTTATGATGGCCAACGATGGTGGAGCCTGTTAGCGCTTCTGGCACCATGCCGTTTTCTTCAGCTTCGCTGCCATCAGCTAAGTTAACGAGCACAGAAAGGAGAACGCGGGCTCAGAGCAAACAAGGCGGAAAGGAGGAAAGAAACACGCGTTCTCACGGCACGTGGCCCTGCTTCTGCGACACGGGAAACACTCACTGTGCAGAGAAACCAATGGAAACTGAACAAAGCATTTCAGAGCCACAGGTTCTGAGATTAGGCTGAGGATTATGAGCCGATTATGTTTATTGTAATATTAATCACACAGTGAAAGGGCTCTATTGGCATCCAGGCAAATTGCTGCATGTTGACTGGTGTGCCAGCGGGCCAAGCGAGGTTTTGGCAGACGTGGGTTATTGAGGTAAATTTATTCTCCCAGCAGGAGGACTTGTATGGCGATGCGGAGCTATGACAGTAGTTCAAACAGGGTGAGAAATAACATGGCTGATGATGAAATTCTTAAACGAGAGGGACTTTGTACAAAAAGTCCCTCAATATGGATGTCAACACCCTCGAATTGAGGTCAGTCCACACTTTCACCGCATAGTAATTTTTTTCAAATTCTATCAAAAGTCAAAACAAGACTTGTTGGTGTCACTGTTCCTATACACACACACACACACACACACACACACACACACACACACACACACACACACATATATATATATATATACATATGCTCAGCTGGCCCAGTTGACCTCGTTTTTGGATCAAGATGGCAGGAAGAAAAGATCTGAGTGACTTTGAAAGAGGGTTCAATACTGGGGCACGGACGGCAGGAGCTTCAGTCACAAAGACTGCTCATCTGGTGACTGAAGTGACACCTGAAGCGCATTTAAATCGGCGGGAAAGACCAGAGGCACCGCGGACGCAGCGAGCCGCGGGCTAACGAGCGCTCCTTCGAAAGCCGACCGGTTTTTAACACCCGCGTTTGCCATCGTTGTTCTCCGCTCCCTTAGCGATGCGCGCTCAGCGCAAAGCGCCTCGGCTGCAGAGGGGTGAGGAAGCGCGGCGGCGGCGGGGGAGAAGCGGGCGGAAGGTTCCGCGCGCGGAGGACCGCTGCAAACGACGTCCCCGAGGCCCGTCCCGCCTCCCGGCGGAGGCGATTACATCACTCTGACGAACCGGCAAAGAACCGGCTGATCACCCAGCACTGACGCTAGAATGTTTGACCCTCCCCTCTTACTGCGGTCAGATCTACTGAACACGTTAAGCAAGGTCACAGGGCTCAGCACACACTCACAGATCTACTGAACACGTTAAGCAAGGTCGCAGGGCTCAGCACACACTCACAGATCTACTGAACACGTTAAGCAAGGTCGCAGGGCTCAGCACACACTCACAGATCTACTGAACACGTTAAGCAAGGTCGCAGGGCTCAGCACACACTCACAGATCTACTGAACACGTTAAGCAAGGTCGCAGGGCTCAGCACACACTCACAGATCTACTGAACACGTTAAGCAAGGTCGCAGGGCTCAGCACACACTCACAGATCTACTGAACACGTTAAGCAAGGTCACAGGGCTCAGCACACACTCACAGATCTACTGAACACGTTAAGCAAGGTCACAGGGCTCAGCACACACTCACAGATCTACTGAACACGTTAAGCAAAGGAACTACAAATCATGCGAAGAGATCAGCTCCAATAGAATGTTTGACCAACTTAATTAATTATTATTATTATTATATAATAATAATAATAATGGCAAAAAAATTATTATTATTATTATTATTATTATTATTATTATTATTAATAATAATAATAATAATAATAATAGTGTTGCTTGTTGTTGTCATCAGATATAGAAATTGTTCAGTTCAATTTATGTTCATGTTCTAAGGTATTTCTGTATTTTTGCATGTACGCTTTAGCAATAGTTAAAAATATATTTCATGGCAATGAAGCATTTTGAATTTGAGAGAGAGAAAGAAAAAAAGATGGAGAAAAGGAGAGAGGGAGAGAGAGAGAGAAAAGGAGAGAAAATGCCAGCAGCAGCCTGAGAGAGATGTTAGTGGGGATCACTTTTAAATTGATAACAGTCCTGAACCTTTTTTGTGTAGATTCTGTGCCACCAATTAAATCCTTTTTACCACAACAATGAGATTCAGTTATGTAACATCATTCTGCTTCTAATAAAGAGACCATTTGAAGCAAACTCTTGTTCATTGTTATATCTGACAGTGCACAACGGTACCCCCCCGTTCACGTTGAGCAAACAGACCTAGCCACTCGTGAAGCATTCACTGTTCAATTAATTTAAAACAGCCCCAGACATACGCAGAGAAAGCATCAAAGCATTTCCTGTGCATTTGCAGCTCGATGCCCACAGATGTTGCAAAGCACCGTGAGATGCCAGTTTCAGGTCTGTGCGAAACATTCAGAAGGTCAAACCGCACAACAGCGTCACAGGGAAGGACGCTGCCATATTGGGCGCGCGCGCTACTTGGTTTTTGGAATCGAGCTCATAGATTACTGTCACAATTGTATCGTTTGCTGGTTGCCGTGGCGACATGGCGCAAAGGGGACTTTAATCCAGGTGGCAAATTTGGTAGCAGACGCACTTTCCGAACAGGACGAGCGACCGGGGTGCAGAGAGAGAGAGAGGGCAGAGAAAGAGAGGGAGGGGAAAGAGAGGGATGGAGTCTGTCACAGAGAAAAAAAACGGACAAAGAAAAGGTCGACAGACAGGGAGGGGGACTGATGGAGAGGTTGGAAGAAAAGAAAACAGGAGAAAATGGGCATCGTTGTATGGAAGGGAAAGAGAGAGAGAGAGGATGGGGGAGGGGGATAGAAAAGAGAAAGGCCATGGGTGGTAACAGTGGAAGGAGAGGACAGGTAGAAAGAGGGGAAGGGGAGAGAGAGACTGAGAATAATCACAGAGGGAGCAGCATGGACTGAGAGAAGAAACTAGAAATGAAAAGTGAGGGAGGGAGAAAGAGAGAGTGAAAGAGAAAAAGAGACAGAGAGAGAGAGCACATACAGCACTCACACAGCCTCAAATGCACTCATCTAATGGGCTAGGTAGAGTTGTGGGGAGGCCAAAAAAAACCTGACAAATTTCTGGGTTAGAACAAGACCTGGTGTGGTGCGTAACGGTTATATTGCTTGATGATAACCAGTTTGTTTTCAGACATCATTCTGTTTTGTATGAAAACACAATCACCACTTTTGATGATGTCAAAGGTCCACACAAATGTTGATTTAAATAAAAAGAAAATATTGTACTATTAATTTCATTTAAAAAAAAAAAAAACAAACTTCTTAAGTTTCTCTCATTTTCTGAGAAAATATATCAGCTCTATTCAATGGAACAATTTGGTATTTATTTGTGGAACATCCAGGACCTAAAGTCTTCAGCATTCGGCAGGCGGCTGTATCCAAGATTTCATTAAACAAATAAGAGATGTGCATGTAGCAATCTTACTGAAGACATGGTGCCAAGCTGACCAAGTGGCTTACAAAGAACTGGTAGTAAACTCAGTAAAATTTAACAAGGTCACCCAAGGCAAGGACTCAGGGGGAATGGCAATTTGGTTTACATCTGCGCAATCAATAGAACCTCAAAAAGGGAAATTTGAAAGAAATATGTATATATATATATATATTTTTTTTTTAAATTATTATTATTTTTTTTTTTTAATGAAATATCTCCCCCTAAATTTAAAGAAATGACTCACATAAACAGATTATCAGTCTTATGGGGGAGGGACCCACAGCATCGCAGGCTGCACAGCATGTGGCAGTGCCCCACAGCCTGAGGGACAGCGAACAGGCAACTCTGACATCACACTGTCGCCAGGTCAGGGACAACAGTCTCTCACAGGAAGTGCCTTATATGGTCATTATTACAGTCATTGCTGTTCATTACTATTATATTCTTTAACAATGCCCCCCCATCGCGCACCCATTGCTGAGGGTGCAAACACCCTACCATTTGCATTATTATTGTTTATACAGTTCTTGTTGCTGCTATCGTTGTTTAATTTCTTAAACCCCAATTAGACGCAGGCTTCTAAAAATAGTATTCTTGTAAGTTATTGGTTTCATCAGTCACTGATTCAAGGTGTACTGCTATAACACCTGCACTGTCGTAAAGCGTAGACTCTTCACACTTTGATGCAAAACACCCTGTCTCGATTGGTAAAACCACTGGAGACAACTGCTAATACTCGATTAGACTTTATATTTTTTGTCATTTTTCTCCTTGTGAGCTCTCACTCTGTTGTGATCGGAAGGTTTACTGCTGACAAGCGGTCTGGGTGCTGATTTTGTACATGGTAGCTCTCCAAAATGGCTTAGTCAAAAAGACAGAATGGATAAATAAAGAACATTTGGTTTGTGGGGTTCCAGAGGGAACCACCCTCAATGGAATTAGCATCTGGAAGCTGAATATGGCTGGGAAAAAAGATATACACAACATTCCAATTTGGAGAGGTTTGGTGCCATTTGGAGAGGTTTTCAGGAGCTTAGTGCCCACCTTTGGGAAAACGCAGGTCAAATTTTACTGCTTTGTGCAGTCCACTCCAAAGTTTTTTCATAGTGTTGTAAACATCCTGGGGTATGACTGGGAAAATAATGGTTTTATCCAGTATCAAAAGTACATATAATCACTACAGAAAAAAGAAAATGCAAAAGGATTTTTGGATTTCTTTCTTGTTTATTATATTTCTTGTCCTGAATAATAAATATGTCTTGTATGTTTACAGACTGGGATTTGGTCATTTTGGTATGAATGTCCTCTTTATGTCAAGCTTTGAACCATGTTTGCACTGGATATAATTTTGGAGATGGGTTTATTTAAAACAGGGGGAACTCTTACAAAAAACCCAGGATTTTAAGTGGGTTTTAAGGGGTTAATGACTGACTGACTGACTGACTGACTGACTGACTGACTGACTGACTGACTGACTGACTGACTGACTGACTGACTGACTGACTGACTGACTGACTGACTGACTGACTGACTGACTGACTGACTGACTGACTGACTGACTGACTGACTGACTGACTGACTGACTCACTCACTCACTCACTCACTCACTCACGCCTTGGGTCTTCCTCCACTGTATAAATCAGTCTGTTTTACTGCCTTGATGCCCCTGATTCTGTCATCTGTAACTCTCCTCTGATTTATGTACATTGCTTTTGGCTGGGACAGCTGCCTGCACTTATCCAGCTCTCTACTTCTCTATCCTTAAATCTGTCTGTTCCTCTATCTCTCCATTCCTCAACCTTGCCCATCGCTCCATCAGTCTGCTCTGTCCAATGACTCACTTCCTCTTAATCTTCCACACACATGCACGCAGGCATGCATGTAACACAAAACACAGATGAGCAGATCTGGTCACAAAACAAACAACTGCAAAAACATTACCTTGAACGATAACGACCGTTGCTGTCAGCTGCCTTACAAATTCTTTTTAAATGCAGATTTACAGTGAAACGTCATCACCCAGAATGGTCGTGACACAGCACGCAAGTCGCTTAACAGTGTAAGCGAACAAAGCGGGTGCTTCTGTGTGCTCCAGACAGCTTGCGAACATCCACGAGCCGTAGCTTCAGAGGACATCGGCCCGACTCCCGTTCCTGCAGATCCGTGTGCTCGTGAGCTGATTTGACCCCGCCAGCACGCAGAAAGCGAGCAGAGCTCTCCAAAATCTGGCAGGAGTCAAAGTAGGTCACCGGAATGTCTTGAGCGGAGAGAGGGAGCAAAGAAAATGAAAACCAGATTGGCGAGCAAATAGGTCGTGCTGCGCAGCGAAGATTCTCGAAAACAAAACAAAAACTTCAAAAAAAAAAAAAAAAAAAACCTCCAAAGATGTGCTGATAAATTCTGCACACAGTAAACACATTTGCTATCAATTATGCGGCCGGATACATTTTTGTGACCTGCAGCGTAAAAGAAAGTAAAATTCCTTCATTTAAGAGACCGCAGAACTCACTATTTTTCAAGAACACAGCAAAGGAAGCTGTGATTCAAAGTTACGAACAACGAAGTGAAACTCTGGTGGACCGTAGTGACCAGACATGGATCTCATCTGAACTTTGACGAGGACAACAAACAAGAAAATCTCTTTAGGATGTTTAAATTAATTACATTTTCTTTTTTTTTTCGGGGGGGGGGGGGACTAAAAGTACAACCCAATAATACAACATTTGAATAGACCATTTAATGCCTCCCCAAAGTTCTGGAGGGGGGACGTGTCTTCTCCCCCTCTCCCTCCGGATCTACGTCCAGGAGCACTGCAATGACTTTAATACCTAGGAATTCCGTAACGTCCTACAATGGAACAGCAGTGTGTTCCATGGAGCTTTTCATAGGAATATGAAAGAATTCAAAGAGGTATTTTGCACCCAGACTAAGATGCTATGAACGAGTGGTAGAGTGGGGGGGGGTGACTGTGATCGCAGAACGGTGGGCAGGGGGGGCGGGGGGGGGGCAGTGAGACTACGATTGCAAACCAGGGATTAAATTGTGATCGCGGTTTTATATGAAAAGGATCTGATTTATTCATGTGTGAATTATTCATTTATTTGGGGTGGGTGGGGGAGCGGGGGCATAGCATTCTGAGTTGGCGAGCCCGGCACCCTCAGCTTGCCCGTAAGCGACGGGTCTGTTTCGCGCGATGCTGGATTTACACCGAAAGCACCGTTCCCAGACCAGTCCGACCAGAAGTCGTTCAATTCCAATGGAGACGAGGCGACAAGGCTAGCGTCGCTAGCAGCGCTACGAATCGCGAGTACCACGCTATTCATACATGCAAAAAAAAAAAATACATTTAACATCCAGCCTGTGCACAAACCAATCCTACGAAAGGAAGACGGTTTTCCAGAACAAGACTTTCCGGCCAAAACGGAGGAGAAATGAATCCCCTGCTTCGGAATTTCCCGAAATTTACGACACGCAGAGAGACCCCAATGCATGCGGTTCTTTTTCTACATGTCGTAGCCCACATTGCTACTAGGCTGGCGTTGAGTTAGCACGAATTGCTTCAGCGACCAAATGTTCCAAAATTTAACTATATTGCTTAACAAGTTGTTAGGCCTACAGCTTGCATAGCTGGCCAAGTAAACAAGCTGAAAATCTTTTTTTTTTTTACACAGCTTTCTAACTAACTCAAATGCAGACTAGCTATTCAGTTAAATTAGTCTGCCTTTTGCAAGAAAGATGCCCTCACTAATTTGCAGATTATGTTCCACTTTCCAACTCCACAGCCAAGTTTACCTTCTCAAGCTGATGACGTGATATTTAATAGTGCTGAAGAAGAGACACTGCTGCAAGGGAAATAAGTCACAATAATGCCGTCTTACTCATGCCCAGGACAGAAGTCCACACGCAGCGACCGCGTTTGCTAGTTCTTTTTTTTTTGTTTTTTGTTTTTTTTAATGTAGACGTTCCCGATGCGGGCAATGGATAAGCCCCTCCCTGTCCCAGGAGACTCACAGCCACTGTAGGCGGAGCTACTGTACGCGATGAAAAGGGACCAAACCCCACACCGGCTCCCAGGCTGACAGAAGTACCGCCGAAGCGCTCGAACTCCCCCGGCTTTGCTCAGGCTACGCGAGGCCGGGCAGATAAGACAGCGTCTGCGGCAGCAGCGCGTCTTCTGCCAGCCGAGGCAGAACCGCGGAACTGATAATCTACTTTGATGGGGGGGGGGGGCTTGATAACCCCACCCGGCCCCCAGCACCTCACCCATAAGCAACCCTCACGCAATCGCCGCCAGACGCCGGAAAGCACCCACCATCTCACGGGCGCACTGCGCCGTGGGCGAACGCAGAAAATGGAAACGGGATTCAAGAGCTATGCCCCCGCAGATTGGCAACGCGCCTACCAGTTCTGCTTTCGAAACCGGTCTGCCTCAAATTCCACCACTGGGCTACATTGTAAGGTCTTATCCATGCATACTGATGACCTCACAGCTTGAACACACACTGAAGGAAAATAAACGAGTGAAAAGCCTGGCAAGAAACAAGCGCAGGTTTTAATACAGTTAAAAATAGCTAACAGTACGGACAGCCTGTTGGTTGATGCAACACAGAGCATTTGTAGCTACAGCCCATTTTAAGTGAATAAAGTTAACTGGTAGTCATTCTGACTTTATAAACACTTGTTTAATGCATGTTTTAAATTGAGCTGTGCCAATGAACCTGTTGTTTATGAAGACATTCCTACATTCCTGGTATCTGCAATGATATATTAAACAATTTCAATCATCAATCCAAGTCAAACAGCTGCATGAGGAAGTAAGGGAGGGGGATAAACAGAGAGAGAGAGAAAGAGAGAGAGGACAGACGTGTTTCCGTCTCAGGGCGTTTTGTAAAGATGACGCCAGGATTGTTCTGGCTTTGGCTGTCTTTGGGAGCTCTGAGAAACCCTTTCAGTTACTGCACTGAACACTGCCCCTCACAGCCAGTTACTGCACTGAACACTGCCCATCACAGCCAGTTACTGCACTGAACACTGCCCCTCACAGCCAGTTACTGCACTGAACACTGCCCCTCACAGCCAGTTACTGCACTGAACACTGCCCCTCACAGCCAGTTACTGCACTGAACACTGCCCATCACAGCCAGTTACTACTGAACACTGCCCTCACAGCCGTTACTGCACTGAACACTGCCCTCACAGCCAGTTACTGCACTGAACACTGCCCCTCACAGCCAGTTACTGCACTGAACACTGCCCATCACAGCCAGTTACTACTGAACACTGCCCATCACAGCCAGTTACTGCACTGAACACTGCCCCTCACAGCCAGTTACTGCACTGAACACTGCCCATCACAGCCAGTTACTGCACTGAACACTGCCCAATGACAGCCAGTTACTGCACTGAACACTGCCCATCACAGCCAGTTACTGCACTGAACACTGCCCCTCACAGCCAGTTACTGCACTGAACACTGCCCCTCACAGCCAGTTACTGCACTGAACACTGCCCATCACAGCCAGTTACTGCACTGAACACTGCCCATCACAGCCAGTTACTGCACTGAACACTGCCCATCACAGCCAGTTACTGCACTGAACACTGCCCATCACAGCCAGTTACTGCACTGAACACTGCCCATCACAGCCAGTTACTGCACTGAACACTGCCCCTCACAGCCAGTTACTGCACTGAACACTGCTCAATCACAGCCAGTTACTGCACTGAACACTGCTCAATCACAGCCAGTTACTGCACTGAACACTGCCCATCACAACCAGTTACTGCACTGAACACTGCCCATCACAACCAGTTACTGCACTGAACACTGCCCATCACAGCCAGTTACTGCACTGAACACTGCCCAATCACAGCCAGTTACTGCACTGAACACTGCCCATCACAGCCAGTTACTACTGAACACTGCCCATCACAGCCAGTTACTGCACTGAACACTGCCCCTCACAGCCAGTTACTGCACTGAACACTGCCCATCACAGCCAGTTACTACTGAACACTGCCCATCACAGCCAGTTACTGTACTGAACACTGCCCAATCACAGCCAGTTACTGCACTGAACACTGCCCCTCACAGCCAGTTACTGCACTGAACACTGCCCAATGACAGCCAGTTACTGCACTGAACACTGCCCCTCACAGCCAGTTACTGCACTGAACACTGCCCATCACAGCCAGTTACTGCACTGAACACTGCCCATCACAGCCAGTTACTACTGAACACTGCCCCTCACAGCCAGTTACTGCACTGAACACTGCCCCTCACAGCCAGTTACTGCACTGAACACTGCCCATCACAGCCAGTTACTACTGAACACTGCCCCTCACAGCCAGTTACTGCACTGAACACTGCCCATCACAGCCAGTTACTACTGAACACTGCCCCTCACAGCCAGTTACTGCACTGAACACTGCCCCTCACAGCCAGTTACTGCACTGAACACTGCCCAATCACAGCCAGTTACTGCACTGAACACTGCCCCTCACAGCCAGTTACTGCACTGAACACTGCCCATCACAGCCAGTTACTGCACTGAACACTGCCCATCACAGCCAGTTACTACTGAACACTGCCCATCACAGCCAGGTTCTTAATGTTTTTTTAAACAGACTCACCGAGCAGATGAAAAGCGTGCCTGTCTTGGCGACCAAACTGAATGAGGAGAATCCAAATTTAAATCGAGCTCCGTTTGGCAAGCACAGACATGAGTGCTGGAAATCTCTCCCCATGCACAAGATAATACCCAAATGCACTTTCTGCTTACTGTATATCGATTCGGTTTTAGAATTCGGGACCTACTTTTACTCTTCCCGTTCCTTGTTCCACCCTCGTGTCTACACACAGAGCCTGTAGCTGAATTATGTGCACTCCAGCGATGCCCTCTACATGAACACTGATCTCGCGTTGGTTTCGTGAATTCTCTGTGACATTCCTACAAAGTCTACGCCTGCAAAGTGCGTCCCAAATTCGTAGCCTTTTGAGGTTCCTTTACCGTTAGGACGCTACCTTCAGAGGGAGCTCACGTCTGAGGATGAAGGCGGTGAGGCTGCTGCTGCTGCTGCATTATGGGGCGACATAGCTCAGGAGGTAAGAGCGATTGTCTGGCAGTCGGAGGGTTGCCGGTTCAAACCCCACCCTGGGCGTGTCGAAGTGTCCTTGAGCAAGACACCTAACCCCTAACTGCTCTGGTGAATGAGAGGCATCAATTGTAAAGCGCTTTGGATAAAAGCGCTATATAAATGCAGTCCATTTACCATTTACCATTCGTATTGAGACGCAGTTACAGTGTGTTCCTGTTTGTCCCCCTCCTGACTGTACCCCTCAGCTCTTACAGAAAGTGAGGGTGGGGAAGTGGGCCTGTGTTGTGAAGGCTGAAGAATCATACCCAGGTGTTGGGGCCGAACCCTTCACCAGAGTACCATACCAGGAAGACAGCTTTGGCAAAATATACAAACAGAAGAACATTTTCAGTTAGAAGAACATAATATTCAGGTTCAGATACACTTCAGTGTGGAATATTTGAATTTGGAATCCGCAGTCTGTTCGAACATACCCAAGATGTAATATTTACACCCATATGAGATCTTATTTCTTCCCATCTGTCATATGAGTCAGCTGTTTTTGCAAGACGATCAGTGGAGGACATTAGAACAAACAGCAGAGACAGACGAAATGGTAGAATAAACAGTAGAGCAAGAGTAAGTAGTACAGATAAGAGTAAGTAGTGGACATTGAGTAAGCAGAAGAGATAGAGTAGGTGGTACAGACAGAGTAAGTAGTGGAGACTGGGTATGTGGTGGAAAGACACTAAGCAGTGGAGAAAGAGTAAATCCAGGGTAAAACTGGATAATGTTAAACTGAGATCGTTGAGACCTACAGGAAGTAGCAGCAGGATTACAGGAAGATTAGTTCCAGGAAGGAGTAGGCTTGCATTTCCTTCTTGAATGAGCGATGTTTCACATCTCAGTCATTGGGTGAAAATAATCAAAGACTGAAACAGACTGAAAAAACTGTGTACACGTGAGTGTTTGTATGTGTGTGTGCACGTGCGTGTGTGTCTGTGTATGTGTGCATTTATTTTGCAGTTAATCTGTTCTTTTTTTTTTTGTTTTTACCTCATAGCTACTCTGTCTGAAAATGAGCTTTCTGGGCTGGGAGAGGGAGGAAAAACAGCAGTTGAATCCCATCTCAGAGAAACTTCCAGAAAACTAAAGAAAAGTGGCAGAGTCAGCCAGGCTGGCTCACACTTGGGTCTTGGCAAATATTGAGGATTGCAACAGCGAGAGACACAGAAAGAGTGAGAGAAAGAGAGAGATGGCGTGGGGGGACATGGAAAGAGGAAGATGGAGGCAGAAAAGGAAAAAGGGAAAATGGAGAGATGGAAAGAGAGAGCAAAAAGAGAGAATGGAAGAGATGGAGCGAGAAGGGAGAGAGAATGGGAGAATGGGAGAGAGAGACAGGGGGCCAGCCAGCTCTACTGGCCGCCAGAAAGAAAGGACGACTTAGAACTGCAGCAAGTGATTTTCTGTGACTGGAATTAGAAAGTCTCTACGTTCTGTACGCAGCAAATAACTAACAGCCCAAAGCTGGGTATCAGCCAAGCTGATGATGTGGCCACACACATTCACGCTCTCACGCACTCTCGCACTCACACACTCACACACTCTCACACACGCACACGCGCGTGCACACACACACTCTCTCACACTCTCAAACACTCACACACTCTCACACACACACACACACTCACTCACGCACATGCACAAGCACACGCACAAGCACGCGCACGTACACACACACGCACACACACAGTCACCTTCGTTACACAGCGGGTAAGAAGGGGTGAAGGCCCACCGAGCATTCAGAGAGCCCTGAGCGAGCCACGTGGGACACAGCGCTCGGTGACAAAATGGCCGTTAAAGAGACGACCCAGACTAAACACTGCAAACCCATCGCTCCCTTGAGCCAGGCTCCCTTAATCTGACCTGCTCCAGCTAATATCCAGACCTTTACTGCCAAGACACGGGAGAAGCAGTGCTACTCACTCCGAGTACCAGTGTTTGCTCAGGAAACTAACAACACGATAACAGACTCAAAAAAATAAGCCATAGCGTTCGGTGACCAGTGACATCACGCACCAGGTGACCAGTGTCATCACACAACAGAAGTCTGGGGGGCTTTTGGAGAGCGAGAGCATGTGGATTAATTGCCTGACAGACAGACTAAACACTGAGATTCTCTGGCGCAGAACCCCACAGTAAACTCAAATTATTTAGCAACTGAATTATGAAGTCAGCAGCAACCCACAGAGCATACACTACACACCCTCCCCCATTCATGCAGCATCTGTATTCATCAAAACAATTTAATATAAGCACCTTGCTCAATGGCTGAACATGGAGAGCTATGGATGCTAATCTAGTTACCTAGCAACTAATCCATACTGCTATTCTCTCTCAAAGCAACAAATCCATATGACTGCTCCAGTCCCCCCCCCAATCCAACCCCCACTACACACACACACACACACACACACAGCAGGAAATCAGGTTACAACCTGTCACGCATTTCTGAGAGACTGAATTAAAGCAGTCACTCCCTACTCTCAGGACCCATTTACAGCATCAAAACTGCTGAGAAAAACTGCTACTGGCTCAGTAAGACATAGGTATGGTTATAGCTAGCATAGGTACAGTAAGCACCAGAGGCAGTGAGAAAGCAGTAGCGAGCAATTGTCCAATTTGACCATTTAAAAAGACCTCCTTTTGAAAAATGTACACCCAATCTGCTGATGCATGCTGTTTGGAATAATGCCAGGTTTTGAGATGAATATTTACAGTAAAACTGAATGAGTCACTTTCTTAACAAAGTCATAAACCACAAAGTAAACTCATTCCTCGTTTATCGGCCATTTATCCAAATATTGTGTTTGAAAGATGCTGTAATGTTTTGATTAGGGGGAGTGGCCCACTAATTAAACTTGGAATGAAAATTCAGCAAAGCTGAGGTTTAGTCAGGTCAGCGGCTGTTAGTGTGGTGAGTGACTGTAGGTGTGGTGAGTGGCTGTAGGTATGGTGAGTGGCTGTAGGTGTGGTGAGTGGCTGTAGGTGTGGTGACTGGCTGTAGGTGTGGTGACTGGCTGTTGGTGTGGTGACTGGCTGTAGGTGTGGTGAGTGGCTGTAGGTGTGGTGAGTGGCTGTAGGTGAGGTGAGTGGCTGTAGGTGTGGTGAGTGGCTGTAGGTGTGGTGAGTGGCTGTTGGTGTGGTGAGTGGCTGTAGGTGTGGTGACTGGCTGTTGGTGTGGTGACTGGCTGTAGGTGTGGTGAGTGGCTGTAGGTGTGGTGAGTGGCTGTAGGTGAGGTGAGTGGCTTTAGGTGTGGTGAGTGGCTGTAGGTGTTGTGAGTGGCTCTTGGTGTGGTGAGTGGTTGATGGTGCGGTGAGTGGCTGTAGGTGAGGTGAGTGGCTGTAGGTGTGGTGAGTGGCTGTAGGTGTGGTGAGTGGCTGTAGGTGTGGTGAGTGGCTGTAGGTGAGGTGAGTGGCTGTAGGTGTGGTGAGTGGCTGTAGGTGTGGTGAGTGGCTGTTGGTGAGGTGAGTGGCTGTTGGTGAGGTGAGTGGCTGTAGGTGAGGTGAGTGGCTGTAGGTGTGGTGAGTGGCTGTTGGTAGTGGTGAGTGGCTGTAGGTGAGGTGACTGGCTGTTGGTGTGGTGAGTGGCTGTAGGTGTGGTGACTGGCTGTAGGTGAGGTGAGTGGCTGTTGGTGTGGTGACTGGCTGTAGGTGAGGTGAGTGGCTGTAGGTGTGGTGACTGGCTGTTGGTACTGGTGACTGGCTGTAGGTGAGGTGTTAGTTGTTGGAAGAGTAAAGCTTTGTGAACCCTACAATAGGCAAAGCTCCCTTATTTTGTGAATCTCAGCTCCAACCAATCAAAGGCTCCTCTCTCCAAAGCAAAGGAATACTTTGGCTTTAATGAGGTAGTCGTGGACAGCAAGAAATTTTGGTTCCACCCATTTTTGTGTCTCACAACTGCCATTCTCTTGTCAGTAGTGGCGAGTAGCACCAAAAAGCCGGACTTACAGACATCAGGGGACTCGTCCGAGCCATCCGGACAGTCCTTTTCGCCATCACAGCGCCACCCCTTGGAGATGCAGGTGACCTGGTCCTTACACACAAACTGCTTGGGGCTGCAGGTCTTCAAAGCTGAAAGAGAAGGCAGGCATTGAGACACAAGGGCACATCTTGCAACAGGAAGTGCTAAAAACCAAAAAAAAAGGGCGCTCAGCTGGAACTTCCGAGCATCCATTAACGGGTCCCGAAAACACATTCCTGTGGGCCTAAAACCGCCCAAACAGAAGCCCTCCAATATATTTTGAGCTCCAAGTGAAGTTTGTTCAAGGGTTTGTGGGAAAGTCCAATCGAAAGGGTCAAGCCACAGGTTAGGCAGAGTTCACTAACCACAGCAGTTACAAGCTGTACTGCAGATATCATCTAGCCCACTTCTCCAGAACATCATCCGCGGCGGCAGCGGCGTCAGACACATACTGCTGGTGTCAGCAGTCTGCTGCCCCCCCCCCCCCCCCTTCCCCAGACAGGCTGCCCCCCTCCCCCCAGACAGGCTTCTTCACTCATGGCCTACACTTGACATATCTGTGTATGTATGTGTGTATGGGCTGGGGGGGGTGAGGGGGGTTCACCTCAAGTTCACTGCTAGCGTCATACCCAAACAGACACAGAGACCTCATTAAGACACCACATTTCAACGGCTCTTTGCTAGCTCGGCAGCCGTAGCAAAACCACTGCTGACTTTGATGAGAGTAATGACCACTGATCCACATTTCCAGGCCCCAATAACAGCTTTTTCATTCAAAGAAATGTTCTTACCCAAACCTTTTTCCACGATTTTGTAATGGCCAATCATAATGTTATCATTGGTCAACCTCTGCTATCTCTTTAGGAGAGCGTACACAAGGACTCACTGTCATCCAAAGGACATGATGTCAGCCGCCAATTATCACACCACAGTTCGCAAGTCGGGTTCAGAAAGACATGAGTCAGAAGAAGAAACCTCACTTGCAGCTTAACTGGCACACTTGCAGGCACCTGATGGACCAACAGGGGGCGCATGAGCGCAAAGAGTCACCGCAGCACCGGGAAACTGACATCCTCCCATCGCTGGGCAACGCAAGAGCCACAGTCAGCACGGGCGGAGTCCAGATCTGACCCCAGACCAAGGGGCCCATCTACGCTCTACAACCTGGGTTACCAACCAGGGGCCCGCTCATCAAACTCTTGGTTTTTATAAACCATGAGGCGTCTTTGGAAGTACACAAAACACAAAAAAAAGCTTTGCCATCTTACCAAAATGAACAAAAAAAAAGTGTCTACGTTCCGTTTACCGATGGCCGGTGACCAGGGCGTTGTTTTTAGGTGGGATGTCGGCGCAGACCGATCAGGTTCGCCGCAGCGTAGCCGTACGGTCCCGTGGCGCTCCGGAACATTCCCCAGAGCCCGGTGGGTCGGCCCTTGCCCCTCTCCAGAGGAAGAGCAGAGCTCTCTGCTGTGTCATCAGTGCTCTCTGCAGGTCTGTACACCTCCGCTAACCCGCTAACCTTTGCAAGCAGCGTAAAAAAACGGCTAATATGGCGTTTCCCCGCCGCAAGCGTGTCAGCACTTTCACACATCTCTGCTCGAGGGACCCTATCTCCCCCCCAAATCCCTCCCCAATCCCTCCCCCCCAATCCCTCCCCCCTGCAGCACATTTGGCAGGCCAGGCCGAGGGGGGGGGGGGACATCCTGTATCGCCGCAGTCACGTCCCCACAGTCCCCGCGGGCCAGGAGATTTAGGCCAGCCCTTCGTTGTGAGGGTTAGGCAGCGGGGCAGGCTAGCGCCAGATCCCCAGAGCAGCGAGCCCTTCACAGGGAGCAGGCGGGCGGGCGGGTGGGTGAGCGGCGGTCTCCGGAACGAGAGGGTCACCCAGCCATCGCTCCGTCCTGCACTTCAGGAGCAGGCTTTAATTACCGCACCCCCCCCCCGACGGTGGAAGGCACCAGGCCGAGGGCCAGGAAACCACGGGCTGCCTGGAGGCACGGGTGGAAAACACCAGAGATTAATGGCGCTAAGGCCGGCGCCTTCGCCAAGCCCCGCAGTGTCGCCAAAGACAGAGACCCAGCGGAGGAAGGACCACAGCCCAGGGCCCAGCACGACCCCCCAGCTCTGAGCATGCCCCCCCCCCCCAAGTACTGAGCACAGACCCCCCATTCTGAGCACGGCCCCCATAGCTCTGACTATGACCTACCAGCTTTGAGCACGCCCCCCCCCCCAGCTCTGAGCATGGCCCCCCAATCTCTAAGCACGTCCCCCCAGTACTGAACACAGCCCCCTCAGCTCTGAGCACACCCGCCAGCACAGAACACGCCCCCCCTCCCCACCTCTGAGCATGGCCTGCCAGCTGCAAACATGTCAAAACCACATGAGACACCCTGGGCTAAGACACAGCTAAGCAAGGGGGGGTCACTTACAGTTTTAAAGACCATTTCCATACCTACCCTCATTTCGAACCAGTAAAGCTTCCTCTGAACTAATTTCATTGCACACTAAACTGTTTCAAAGTCACCAAGTGCTGCTAGTTAAAACAAAAATCATAATACCCACGTTTTCTTTTATATACAGCAGCCAAATAGTCTGCTGTATTCAAAGGTCACAGCTGAAGGTCAAACAGCATCATGGTTTTCTCACGTAAAGTTGAGGTCACAAAATCTCCCAACGGTTCTCACAAATAGAAACGAAGGGAGATGGGGGGGGGGTGTTTAAAGAAAAGGTACATATCACACGGGTCCGGTTCTCTGCGTGTGTGTGTGTGTGTGTGTGTATGTGTGTGCGTCCGTGTGTGCGTGTGTGTGTGTACGTCCGTGTGTGCGTGTCTGTGTGTGCATACTCAAGCTGTAAGGGTTGGGGAGCATATGGAATAGGGTGGGAGTTGGGGAGCGTGGACATAGTACTGAAGGACTATGTGGTGGAATGGAGGTGGTGGAGGAGGAAGCGGAAGGGGAATTGAGGTGGTGGAGGAGATGGTGGAATGGAGGTGGTGGAGGTGTAGACTGTCCCCCTTCTCCCCTCAATGTTTCTGTTTTTGTGGTTTGCATCTACAGTGAGGGGAAACGGCAAGGGAAAACCCTGCTTCCGCTATGAATGATTGCACACGAGCACCTCATCCGTCAGAAGGCACTTCTTCAGATAAACGAGAATTGCCTTGCTTTTGTCACTCTGTAATTAAGTGGCCATCTGTTGGCCCTGTGTTCAGATTTATTCTTTCAAGATGGATGCCTGGAGCAGGGCTGGCCTCCAGCAGCCACGTAAAAAGTTTGCAGAAAAATATCACCACTGAGATCTACCGAGTGTGTGTCGATCCGACAGCCAATCAGCAGCAAGGCCTTGCAGCTTGCGTGTGATCTTGTGATGCATTTTTGTCAGTCACATGGACAGCTGTATGGCCATTCTTCTGATGATGATAATACTTTATTGTCAGATCAAGTCTGAAATTTTTCTTGCATCACAGCAGCTCCATTTGCAACATCACAGAAAAGACAAAAATTAAGACAAGAAACAAAGATACGTACATTTAACATAACATTACAATCACAGAAGACAACAGTCAAGGCCCTTCAATGTACATTTGATCTGGGATTAAGCTCCCTATTTAATTTTAGGATTGACTGGTGTACAAAAGAGTGCTTCAGTCTAACCCTATTAAATCGTGGAACCTGGTTCCACACATGATGGTAACAATTTGTATTCACTGTTCAGGACATGGTTGGGGTCAGAGACAATGTTGTTGGCCAGCCTTAATATGTTATTATGGTAGGCTGATTCATAGAATTTCTCAAGGGGTTGGCCTACAAGCTTTGAGCAGATTTTTATTTGTTGGAACAGTTTCGACTTTAAAGTAGTGGACAAACACTTGTACCATGTAGTATTACAATACTGTAGAACACTCATAATCACAGAAGTAAAAAACAAAAGAAGAATTTGTCTACTCGCCCCAAAAGACCTAAGGCGGCGAAGAAAATAAATACTTTGTTTTGTCCTTTTTCAGACAAATTCAATGTGGTCTTTCCAGGATGACAGATGGTCTATCATTACACCCAAGTATTTATATGAAAATACCTGCTTGATTTTTTCATTATGGATAACAACAGGCACTTGGTGAGCCAAATACAATCTCTTCCGTTTTCTTTGCGTTAATCTCAAGAGCATCATTATCATTATTATGATTGGCTGATATGATCAATAAGGGTCATGTTTTTAGGGTCATGGTCATGGAAGCATTACACGTAGCCTCTAAGGTTTGGAAAGTACCTGGTCTGGTAAATGAAAAGAGATGAGAAGAAAGCTGTCGCACTGCAGGGCACCAATGACTGTTACTGCACAAAAACATTTATATAATTATTATTGTGGTTTATCACCAAGCCCAAGGCAGAGGCGTTACATATGAATTCAGTTTCGCACTTTCAACAGAGATTCCTGGGGTCTGCTGCATGTCCGGTTAAGACTCGGTTTCAGTGCATGGATGGGCCCCATGGTCTGGTATCTGTTAAGGCTCTGTTCCAGTTTAAGGATGAGCACCTTAGTCTGGTATCTGTTAAGGCACTGCTTCAGTTTATGGATGGGCCCCATGGTCTGGTATCTGTTAAGGCTCTGTTCCAGTGCATGGATGGGCCCCATGGTCTAGTATCTGTTAAGGCTCTGTTCCAGTGCATGGATGGGCCCCATGGTCTAGTATCTGTTAAGGCTCTGTTCCAGTGCATGGATGGGCCCCATGGTCTAGTATCTGTTAAGGCTCTGTTCCAGTGCATGGATGGGCCCCATGGTCTGGTATCTGTTAAGGCGCTGTTCCAGTGCATGGATGGGCCCTAGAGTCTGGCATCATATGTGACCCACGAGTCCAGCTGCACATGAGGTGTGATCTGCATCCCCTCTGAACAGGCAGAATCTTCACTCTACCCCTTACAGTGTGAAATATTTTATTCAGAAAATAAAATCTCCGGTTTCCAAAAATTCATATGAAGTCGGTATTTCAAGTTGAACCACTCTGCAGAGGCAAAGGTGCCACAGTTTTAATAATACTTAATCCCAAATCTTACAAAAAAAAAACATCTTTCAAAGCTGATGGAAAAGGAAACTGCTGTGAAAATGATCCGTGTTCACGAGTGCCTTTGGGGATTAATGGCTTGAGTCCTGTGATCTGGCGAAACCCAAATCCCCATGGCCAGGCGAACGGGCCCATGGAGCGCTGGGTCCGGGTGGTCAGGGGGTTCTGGCTCAGACGGCTTGTGTAATCAGACGCTGGCATGAGGTGGTCCCCCCCCCCCCTCCGTTTGCCCCCCGCACACCCTCGATGGCTGACTCACAGAGGGGATTAGACATCAGCAAAGAGAAGGAACCGCTATCTTCTAACAGAATCAGACATTTTTAAAAAGCAGCATCGGTACACAGGGACATCTTATTTAGTGGATGCCAACTGGAGTTATACGAGCTCAGCAAGATAAAACTGCTTGATCGGCATGAACAAAAAGATAGAGGAATGTAGGTATATTACTTACGTCTTAATACATCTGTATATCTCAGTGCAATACATATATTATACAGACATACAGTCTGTAAATACCCTGCTGCGTCAATCATACTGTCTGTAAACACCCCGTTGGGTCAGTTATACTGTCTGCGAATGCCCTGCTGTACTGTACTCAGCCGTACTGTACTCTGCCATAACAGTGTAGCTCCCCAACGGCACTGTGTTTTTGAATCACGGTTCCCACCAGACATAAAGATCAGCTCGTAAAAAAAGTCTAATCACCTCTCAGGCAAATTAGGCGATCTGGAGCTTCTTCAACAGCGAGAGTACATCCATCACCAATGACCAATCAATCAAACCAACAACAAAGAAATAAATCCACAAAACCTTTTACAAAACCTCTACTTGCCTGTACTGGGTAGTAGAGTAACACATCTTTTGATGCTTGGAACAGCATGAACTACAATTTGATTACGAAATCCCTTGCATGAGTAATTTTACACATCCTGAAGCAGCAAACCGACTGGTACGGGCTCATAAATCCTCAATTATAATCAAGGATGTCAGCTGCTGGGTGACTAATCCTGCTAAGGCACTGTTCTAGTGCATGGATGGGCCCCACAGTCTGGTGTCTGATAAGGCATGTTCTACGGTATGGATGGGTCCCATGGTCTGGTATCTGTTAAGGCACTGTTCTAGTGTATGGATGGGCCCCATGGTCTGGTATCTGTTAAGGCACTGTCCCAGTGTATGGATGGGCCCCATGGTCTGGTATCTGTTAGAGCACTGTCCCAGTGCATGGATGGGCCCCATGGTCTGGTATCTGTTAGAACACTGTCCCAGTGCATGGACGGGCCCCATGGTCTGGTATTTGTTGAGGCTCTGTTCTAGTGTATGGATGGGCCCCATGGTCTGGTATCTGTTGAGGCTCTGTTCTAGTGTATGGATGGGCCCCATGGATTGGTACTGAATCTGGACATTCCCAGCACCGACTGAGGCCGGCAGCCCCTCAGGGTGATGCGTAATTGCCCAGCGATTGGAGAGTTTTGGTGGGCCTGTGTGACACAGTTTTGAAACGCAATGGCGACCATCGCTGGTCCGCCAAGTGCCTCCTGCTAAGCTGCACATGAAGAGCCTTCCTCCAATTCTCTGGTGGGACAGAGGCGTTTAACCCTCAGAAAAGTGTCCTTAACCTGAACCACTGAAACTGCTGAATAAAGGGACACTAAAAGTTGCTCTGGATAAGAGTGTCTGCTAAAATGTACTCCCGCATTAATGAAGACACCTATAGTGCACTCGCATACATGTGTGCACACTCGCACATGTACACACCTACTCACTCCCACAGACACGCCTACACGCAAATGTACTGTAAGAGTAATTTTCTGATTGACAGTATGTGTGTGTTAACATAGAGACAATCACGTGATTAAATATATCCTTTATTATTCTCTTGATTATTGTTATACCATTGTTATCTTCTCCTTGCAAGTTGAATAAAAGTCTTATTGATCTTTGAAAGTGCTGTGACTCTGTGTTATTGGGGAAAGATCTCACCTCTGGGTATGTGGAGATGGGAAACGGTCATTTCCCTGACAGTACACACATGCACACACACGTGTATGTCCACGCATACAGGCAGACAAACTCTGTCCTCTATTCTAACTCTCCACACTGACAAACCCCACACTCCCCCCCTAAAATCCAAGCATGCCTACCTCACGCATAAACACACAAAAATCCACTCACAAACAGACAAGACACTTACTCACACACATGCTTATTCACCCATAATCACAGACACCCACACCTACTCATATACAATCTCTCTCTCTCTCACACACACACACACAGAACCACACATAACCTCCCATCGCAAATGGCTCAATAGCCACACTGTTCTTCAGCCATCCAATAGGAACAGACCCTACACTTTGTGCGAAACAAAAAGCATGAAGCACTGACCCGAATCACCACAGAGCTTCACGGCTTATTACACACACATACACAACATCCACTGACCAGCTCCCATTCCTGCCATTAGGGCATGGGACCGGGCATGCGCACCACACACACAGACATGCAAATAACTGCAAACACATCAGCGTGTGGGGGGAGGGGAGGGGGGGGTATGATGCTTTCAAATTCTGTCAAAAAAGTTTCAGATGAAACCGTAAGACGCTGAAGCCCTGAAGTCACGTGCTAAGCCCCAAACTAACTGAGCTGTGCTTATATTCAAAGGATTTATGACATTCTGCTGAAGATACTTCAGTCATCGACAGATGGATCTAAACTGAACAAACATTGAAACACATGCTCAAATAAATACTGGGTCAGTCAGGACACTGTGAATGCATTACTGAGTAGTCACATGCTAAGGCCCAAACTAACTGAGCTGTGCTTATAGCCTATTCAAAGGATTTATGACATTCTGCTGAAGATACTTCAGACATCAACAGATGGATCTAAACTGAACAAACATTGAAACACATGCTCAAATAAGTACTGGGTCAGTCAGGACACTGTGAATGCATCACTGAGTAGTCACATGCTAAGGCCCAAACTAACTGAGCTGTGCTTTTATCTAAAGGATTTATGATGTTCTGCTGAAGACACGTAAGGTGGAAAATCCGAAGGTGGATTTTGTTGGGATTCACTGTGAAGAGCAGGCACCAGGAGCGATCTGTTCAGCCAACTAAATGTTTTCCCAGGGTGTTTCCGCTCTAAACCTCTCTAAACTTTAGACCAATCGGAAAAGGGTCTGCAGTGGTCCTCAGAAGCCGTCCAGGTCAGCAGCCTTCCCGATGCACGTATGTGTCTACAGTACATATCACCAGTGTGCAAAGATATGTCTGCTAAGACAACGGCCTTAACAGGCCGGACAAGTTCTGTTTATCATGATTTTAAGGTCAAACATCGATTGCACTGCTTGGCACACAGAGGACAATTAAACAGGGAAAAAGCATCCCACCAGTTTTTGTAAAACAAAGACTGTCAAGTCAGCAGATCCCTCTTTCAGCCATACATTTTTCATCCCCCTCTCCTCAGAATTTCTCTCTGTAATAGCAGGACTTCACATGTAGCACACACATCCAGGCATGGACTTTCACCTTTGACCTTTGACCTTTGAACAGCCAGTGCCCCTACATAATTGTAGCCGTTGCTCAATTCCGGAAGTTACCCTATCATTGCTTCGCCACAGTCATTCAAGAAAAGAGCCACACTTTACAGATACGATTGGGAATTGTAAACGTTTCAGAAAAGTAAAATGAGGGATAGATTTAAAGGTCCAAAAACATATTTGTTTGTCAGCAGGCTTTCACTTTTAATATGGGGGGAGGAACTAAGGTTAGACACTACGAAAACTGGGAAGCTAACACTGTGTTAGCAAACCTATACTTCTTAGTCTTACAGTATCACTTTCTACACTGTACCAACCAGCCAATTATGGGTCAATGGTACATTCATCCTGTAGTTAACTGTTTAACAGACAAAAATGGGTAGTGGATGCAAGCGCTTTATTGTGCACAGTTTAAAATACCAATCAGAAAGTATGCACACTAATAAGGAATGGAAAATTATAATGGCATATCACATACCAATAAACATTCCAATAAAATGCCATAATATCCCCTCTCAGTCTATACCAAATGTATGGACATGAAGATTACAATTTTAATACAGTTAAGTGAATGGTAGAAAACCATTTAAATTTATAGACAAAATACTGTCCAACCGACTCTCTCATGAACATTAACAGACAAAAGCAGGCCTGATTGTTCATGTTCATTCTAAACCAGCATATCTGCACAAACTGGTCATGCAGCAGGTTACTGTACAGCATAGCAGGGGCACAATGGCACAATGACGGCACTGGATCCAAAACCAGCTCGTCCGTCACCCCTCCCACTGTGTCAGCGGGGCACCCAACCCCTACGCACCTTGCAACTGAATCTGTAGTGCAGAGACACAATTACCCCTTAATTACCCAGACTGACCTTGGATTAACCAGACTAACCTCTAATTATCAAGACTGACCTCTGATTAACCAGACTGACCTCTGGTTAACCAAACTGACCTCCGATTAACCAGATGACCTCAGATTAACCAGACTGACCTCTGATTATCAAGACTGACCTCAGAGTAACCAGACTGACCTCTGATTATCAAGACTGACCTCAGAGTAACCAGACTGACCTCTGATTATCAAGGCTGACCTCAGAGTAACCAGATGACCTCAGAGTAACCAGACTGACCTCTGATTATCAAGACTGACCTCAGAGTAACCAGACTGACCTTGGATCAACCAGACTGACCTCTGATTATCAAGACTGACCTCAGAGTAACCAGACTGACCTCTGATTGACCGGACTAACCCCTTGATGACATGCTTTAAGGCTGTTGCCCATGCTTGCTGCAACCCAACAAGGGGAAAAGGAAAAACAAGAAGCACGGACTAGAGGGGTTCCCTCTGCCCGCTAAACTCGAAAACCACAAAGATCTTCAGAGCAGATTAGCGAGCGCTGGGTCACATGTTGACTTGGCCCGCGTTGTGTTGAGGCTGGATGGGCCGCTGAGGTCCGGGCTGATAACAGCAGACGGGTTTGATAAAGCGCAGAAGCCTACGAACCCGCAGCATTCCTCACCTCTATCAGGACGCGTCCATCATTACATCACCACTGCATCACAGGCGTTTAGCACATGCTCTTAACCAGAGCAGCCTGCACAGCTTTTGCAGGCTTTTAACACAGAGTGCACGCATACTGAGGCAATTTAGTCTCAGTACCTCGCTAGGGTACAACAGCATTGTCCTGCATGGGAATCTAACCAACAAACCTTTAGATAACTATTACACTACACCGACAAATGGCACTCTGGCCAAGGGAGACGCTGCTACGCGCGCCCCTACCGTTTTCAAGAAAGGGCAAACACAGGAGCGCAGTCAGAAGAGCACAGCAGCACAGTGCAAGGACTGACTGTTGCCCATGGTAAACCAATCACAGGGCCTATGGGAAACCAATCACAGTGCCTATCAATCAATCAAATTTTATTTGTATAGCGTATTTTACAACAGTTGTCACAATACGCTTTACAGACAACCCTAGCCTAAACCCCCACAGGAGCAAGCCTAAGGCAACAGTGGCAAGGAAAAACTCCCTGTGGCAGATGGGGAGAAACCTTGGAAGGAACCAGGCTCAAGGGGGAAACCCATCCTCCTCTGGTCGGCTCAGGGTGCCGACTGGTGACCAGCATGTCAGGCAGTTTATGCACAAGATATGTGATGTGGCTCAGATGATGGGTGGGGCCTATGGTAAACAATCACAGTGCCTTTGCTGTGGTATGAACAAGTGAGATAGCACCAGTCTGCAGCGCTGTAATGAAGATCACAATTCCCTTCAGCATTTGGAGACTTGAGCAAAGATATTACCCCTTACAAAACTGAGGTGTACGATGTGAATTATTTAATATTTCTCTCTCTTTGTTAATTATGCCCCATTCCCCATATTATTAAAATACGTCTGAGGAATAAACTGTTGTTGTAGGATCAACTGTTGGCTAGGCTATTTCAGGTTTGCCTGTGAAAGGGATGTGTTCTTATTACATTAAAATGACAATGTTGTTAGTTTTTTCTTTTTTTAAGAAAAGAAAATGACTCTACAAATAAATAATATACAAGAGTGTGGCTACTGGCATTGTTTCCAAGCTGAATACTCGATTGTAGTCAACCATTCTACCCCCCATCCCCCACCCACCGCCTGCCGCCTGCCGCCCGCCGCCCGCCAGGGTCTACTTCGGTGTTCCGGCCCACATCATCCGGCCTTACAGCAAAAAAAAAGCTAAAAACAGATGCCGACAGGAAATCCGATGGGACCGACTTCCACTTTAATACAAACAAACATAGGCCTACACTTGCTTTCTGACAAGAGGTTCACACGCTTTCATCTATGAACAATGTTCAAACGCGCGATGCGGTTTACAGTTTATCTTTAGATTAAAGACTGCCTAAAAATGCAATCAAAAGTACTGGCCAAGTGCGAGCAATAATGAATATAACTAATTTAGGGTAATATAAGGCCTCATATATAATATTTTTTACCTTCCAGCTCAGCCGAAATTAAATAACATGCAGCGTTAATTGCATTTCTCCTGTTTTGAGGCTAAGCTCCCTCAGTAAAAGCGTCTAGGTTTAAAGTAGTGTTAATACGCTGACACGGGAGCGAGATTCAGGCCATGAGAAACGCAGTAAAAGTCAGCCGGCAGGAACTTTTCCATGCGGAGACATTTTTCAAATAATGTTTCCTATTGTTAAAGGTTTTAAGAGAACCCGCGTGCCGCGCAGCAGAGTGGCTTGCTAGCTAATAGCATTAACCGACGCGATTTTACAATGCGCACTGTCGCAGGTGCTGTCCGTTTAAAAACGCAGCTAGGTTTAAAAAAGAAATAAAAGTTTTCACATTGCGCATGCTTTGACATTCCATGAAATGAGCGACAACTTTAATTTGTTTTTAGTACGTCCATACAGACGTTTTCCAAAACAGATTATGTATTTTAATTTAAAACAAGTTTCACTCTCTGATTGTCTAATCTGCATGCTCCACGGATTTCATACCGTTATCCACAAACCAAGCACAATATGGCAAACTGACCTCATACTTTAGAACACTGGGGCTGCTCAGGGACAAAAGTGTAGACAAAACAAAGCTGAAGAAAGTAATGGAAAATCTCGACAGTATGATTACCCAGTGGTGTATGTGCCTGTGTGTATTTGTGCGTTCCCGGTAGGCATTTTCAGTAATACTTTTGCGAGACATAATAACTACAATTTTCAGTGGAATCAGAGAGAAACAGTGGTAGAGAAAAACTCATCAAGCCCCTCCGGGAGATCTCCAACAACAAGATAAAACACACAAGCACACACACACGCACACGCGCACACACGCGCACACACACACACATCTTTGATCATCCTGATCAAAATTACAGAACAAGTTAAGGCTTGCTCAGGGAGAGCATGGTATTTCTTGGCACCAGCAAATAAACAGCTGAACTTATAAATCAGTCTGAGCCTTTAGCTGGGTTCACAGTTTAACTTCTTATTGTTTTACTTTTTGTACGTTGACAGGTTCCTCAATATTATTTCCTAAATCCAACCTGCACGGGGGGGAGTATGCATCTCTTCTCCAGCTGTGTCTCACTTAAGTCCCCAGTTTCAAAAGACAGAACTCAACTCTGTTAGCAATCCATGAGTACATTTTATTTTTGGCTCAGTTTTTGGTCAGCGGCGACATCGGCTCTGCCCGACTTCACCAACATCAATACTGACTAATGTATGACTCAATGGGACAAACATTCACGGTCAATTTAACATGAGTTAGGTTCATGGAATTCCATGGAAAGTGATGAGGGTTGCAGCTTGGCCCCTTGCAGCTCGGCCCGTCGCAGCTCGGCCCCTTGCAGCTCGGCCCGTCGCAGCTCGGCCCGTCGCAGCTCGGCCCGTCGCAGCTCGGCCCGTCGCAGCTCGGCCCGTCGCAGCTCGGCCCCTTGCAGCTCGGCCCGTCGCAGCTCGGCCCCTTGCAGCTCGGCCCGTCGCAGCTCGGCCCCTTGCAGCTCGGCCGTCGCAGCTCAGCCTGTCGCAGCTCGGCCCGTTGCAGCTCGGCTTGTCGCAGCTCGGCCCGTCGCAGCTTGGCCCGTCGCAGCTCGGCCCGTCGCAGCTCGGCCCGTCGCAGCTCGGCCTGTCGCAGCTCGGCCTGTCGCAGCTCGGCCTGTCACAGCTCGGCCTGTTGCAGCTCGGCCTGTTGCAGCTCAGCCTGTCGCAGCTCGGCCCGTCGCAGCTCGGCCCGTCGCAGCTCGGCCCGTCGCAGCTCGGCCCGTCGCAGCTCAGCTCTGAACATACACTATCTGTGTCACGCCCCCCAAACCTGCACGCAGACTCTGCTCCTGTTACCTGCCCTGCCGTTCATCTGGTCTCCATACCTCACACATTACAGGCCCCAGCTTACTCCCCACCGCTGCTATGGAGCCTTAGGCCTATTCCGTCTGGAGGCACGGACTGCATTCCCTCCCCAATCCTCACCAGTCCCACATACTTCCTGGATGAATGGCCTTCTTCCACCCAGATGTTGCATGACTGCTGTGGGTGTGTGTGCACGCTCACATATGTTTGTGTGTGTGCGCATCTGTGTGTGTGTGGGGGGGGGGGGAGCAGTGTGCTCTTTAACCCTTTAACTGTTAGACTGATGAGACACTGTTCCTTTCCCTCACTGTTATGACCTCAAGGACCAGAGAGTGCACGATTGAGGCAGCTTCCACCGTTAAAATCTTCCTCCAAGAAGACCGATTGCCTAGGACCCTGTGCCCAAATCCATCTTGTTATTATGACAAATTTCCAGTGTAAATGATGATCAATTATTCCGTACCTTTACATGATGTGTAAGACTTGAACTTCTATTGCTGCTGTACACATCAGTGGTAGGCATACACAGAAAACATAGTAACTTAAAAGACTGTTGGTTTCAGTGACACAAAACTTTAGCCTTCCCATAGGATGCTTGAATGAAAGAAAAAACTGAATTTTACCCAAGGTGACAAAATTTAACCAGGCCCACCAACAGAACAAATATTCCACTTTAAGCACAAGATCCCACTGTGTATACAGAGACCCCTCTCATCAGCCTTCTCTGATGGTCATCTTCAGTCTCTATTCCACAGGACGTCTCTGGGAATTTCATAGTAGCCTTTACATAACCATGAACAATTAACAGGCTACAGCTCTATGTAATATGTGGATAGCCACAGTTCCGCAACCAATGTTGTGAACTCATTGCAAATATTATTGGAGAACCTTCTAGAAATTGTTCATGAAGGAACTTTCTTGCAATTCTGATGTAAAGGAGATGGAAATAACGCACTCTGAAAACGTTCAAACTACAGGCAATACGAGAAACATGTCACGATATGTTAGGTAACTGGGAGGAAAAAAAGCAGCATAAATGCAATGAGCTAAAACAAACAGTATTTCAAAGTAACAACAGCAATTAGGGACCGTCCATCCCGTCCCATTCCCGCATGTCATCCTAGTTATTTCCAAGACCAAAGTAATGAGCTCTGTGGTTTACCACTATAACAACAATAAAAACAAACAGATGGGAGTGGTTATGAACAGTCTTCCAGCCTTGCACAATGAGCAGCATTATTTATGCATTCGTTACGGAAAAATATTTGAGATATTTTTGTGAGGGCGTCCAGTGGGTAGATTTCTGATAGAATGCGGGATTGAACCGGCTCCTTTTCCCCAGAAAGTTCACTTCGGTTTAACGGCCAACCGCCAACCTTCTCACAATAAAAGCGACAACCCATCCATAAACTAATTTATTCAAATTTACTGTCACTCCGATAATCTTGTTTCCGGTTTGATTTATTCACTGTGAGTTCAGAATGTGCGCCAGACCTCCTGAGAACTTTAGCCCATCTGAAAATTAATGTGCTTGGTGATTACCTGAGAAATTCCAGAACGTTGAGCAAGACATTTTAAAGCCTTTACATCCGAAACTGTCTCGATTAACTCTCATTTACGTATAGTTTTCAATTAGAGACACTGTGCGTTGCTGTGTTAAATGAGGCCGAAGACCTAAAATGTCGTAATTTGAGCTGATCGTAGGAATTTAGGAGTTTAGGGAAGAAGACGAGTTATGATTTTCGAAAATAAACAAACGGAGAAACGCGATACACCACGGCTTTATATTGCACTTGCGACAAATGAGTTCCAAGAACGTGACAGGGGACACTCCTCCTTCCCTCACACAATCGAGTGCTTTTATTTTACGTTACCAGCCTGTATGCTTTTCTTTTTTTAATAAAAATAAATAAACCAAGCACCGCCTGTTGCATAGGCGGTTCTCCACGACCATGCAGGATGTGCCTGGTCATTTGTTAACGCAGGGAAGGACAGCAAATGAACAATCATGTGTGACATAATACGGCTGGCCACAGTATGAAACACTGACATTTAGGCTCTTGGCTAAACTGCTACTTCGGGTGTTCGTATTGGCAGTCTCAACACGCAGGACACAGACATTAAAAGACGTCGGCATAGCATGCAAATCAGGTATAATTAAGAACCTGCCGGTGTCGTCCAAAAATACACCTCTAATGGATGCTCGAAGTAATAGGCTGGAGGTATTTCAGTGGGGATGGACAAATGCTCCGGTCATACAAATACAGCCAACACGCGTCGTGACCAGTGCTGGTTCTTGCAAAATTATTTCAACTCCAGATCCAGTACTGTTCTTTAAAAAGAAGAAACCGGCGTTTTTAATTGCCATGTCACGCACGGGTGGCTCGCCACTGCTGTGAACCCGCATCCAGTCTTAACAGCCCGCGACTCCGTAGCCTACACCTTTTACAGAAAGACCAATCCGCGGAAAATGCGAATCATACTAGTTCAGTTTTGAAAGAGCAAAACATTCCACAGAGCATCGTGTAAATATACTGATGTAAACAGTCCATTGCGACACGAAAAGGCAAAGAAAACGCTAAGAAATATGGAATGTTTATTTGTAGCCTAATTGATAAGCAGTGGAACACTGCGATTTCGGTGCCTTCCACCCGGATCTCAACAGCAACATTGTACTGTCTGGCGTCACAAAACGCCAGGATAAACAGCGTCTGACATCGCCTCTTCTCGTGCAACGTGTAGGCTAAACACTGTTTTGCTTTGGCTACTCGCAGTTCAAAAACAAAAGTATGCAACGAGACGAGCGCGTGAAAGAATGGCACAGAGCGTGCCGCTCGCAAGGGAGAGAGCGGTGCGTCCTGGCTTCATCAGGCCGTTCTTCGCCATCGCTACAAGACGCTAGCTCGCTACCCAACAAAATGACAGGGTACTACTTCACGATCACCTATGTGCAAGCAAGACAATGAAACTTTCCAATGAATGTTGTTTGTAAACAACAGATTCTCTTAATATCATGTTCTGCGAGCATGATCTTACATTTAGAAGCCACGGTGTTGATTGACTGCAAAAAGCATGAATCTTTTTGTGCAAATCGGACTCCCCTTCCCCAACCTATGCCCGCCCTTCAACGCAAAACACAAAAATGGAAACATTACATTGTTTAATCGAGTTAACCTAACATAAGATTTTGGAGTATAACAAGCACAAATGCGAAAAAACGACTCATTTCCCTTGTATTGGGTAACGATGCAAGAAACTAGCCTGTGTGAAACAAGGACCTAACCTGCCTATCGTAGTCTAAGTGGACTGGCAAGCAACGTAGACTTAGTTGGCTAATTGGGTTTTTAAAAGGACCAGTTTTCTCAAGCTAGCTCAAAGATCAAAGATCAAATCAAAACACCACTATCCGCGCGTGTTTGCAGCCAATTCCACGCAAAGTTAGTCTACCGACCCGTCTATTCTAGACAGCTAGACAGTTGGCTACTCAGGTAGGCTACACTGAAAGTAGCTAATTTACCAGCCAAGATACATATTAGCTAGCTGGTGTAATTTCATATACGCACTGGTCTTAGAAACTTCTGGTTCTACAGGTCATCGGCAAATACAAAAAGGGAAGCATACTGCTACCTGCAGCTAGTTATCAAGTTGGAAACAAATCACTTACCTTCGATCGCTGTGGTAGGACCGACTGGCCCCAAACTAAGTAAAAATCCCAGGCAAAGCCACCCCGTTGCCATCATCTTTGCCATGGAAGATTTTAAAAAATAAATGTATATATTTCAAATCTATAAAAATTATTCAGGCCAAGTAAAACTCCGCGCCCCCGGACAGCTATGGTCCGGTACCGCGCTCAGCTGTCCTGTTATGCGCGTTCTCCACCACGCACTGAAAATAAGGTAACTAGCTTGTGAGCTAGCGTGTTTTCTCACCAGATAGGTGGAAGGAAGCAAGGTGAATGACAAGTGTGCTAAGATTAGGCTTATAAAAAGGCTGTCCAGCCCTTTGAGGCTACGGTTTGCCTTGTGCGACAATCATGTAGGTTGCTTATTGATTATTAGTAAGCAACAGTAAAAAAATGACTTGGTTGGTCAGTAAGATGACCAAAGCATACGTCTGGAAGATGATAGCGTTGCAACTTTGCTTTGCGTGCTCCCCGTGACAGCTATTGGTAACGTTCTTCGTAACAAAAAAAAAAAAAAACAAATAATCGCACTTCCTTTCAACACCCCAACCACCTCAGTTGCTGGTGCCTACAAACTGAGCTCAAGCGACCTCGAGCTTCGGCGTTGCGCACTGGTGTGTGACGTCACTCAGTCCAATGGTATTCCGAAAAACCTGAAAAAGCAACGCGGCACCATTCGTTTGCGCAGGCGCCGACCTCCACGTTCTTTTTCGTCCTTTTATTTTCAGTGATCCAATTGAAGCGGCGATGCACGCCTGAGCTGTGTTGGCAGAACATTTCCTATAGGCCTGCTAAGAACTGACCAGATTTGCTTTAATTTCTACTTGGATTGTGGTTTTCAGCGGAATCTCAACAAGCTAGCTATAATGGCTTTTAGTTCTAGGCAAGGTAATTGAATCAATCAATCAAGTGTTATTTAGTGCACTGCCCCTTACAATCCAATTACAGCGGAACATTACTGCAGGTAATTTTAAGTGGTTTTTGAAAGACAGCACAACTGCTTTTCTGTGGCTGTTTAATTTATCCGGGGTTAGACATTGTAATTACGAGGACAGGCAACATGCCAGTCTCTTTGCATTGCATAATCTCATTGCAGTGTATATTTAGGCATATAATTTATTTATAAATATGATTTTCTTAAATGGTTCAGATTTACAAAAAAGTTTAGCAGGTTTGTAGACTGTTATCTTGAACTAGGCATTTCAGTGGCTGCATGTGTTTCCTCCGGGTACTCCGGTTTCCTCCCACAGTCCAAAGACATTTAGGAAGGCTAATTGGAGACTCTAAATTTGCCCATAGGTATGAGCATAGGCGTATATTTCGGGGGGGACGCAGGGGATACGTCCCTCTCAATATTTAGAACATGTGCATTTGTCCGCCCCAATAAAAACATGAAAGAATCATTTCCACCATAAATTGATGCAGAAAAGGCAAACAAATATGAGTTGATGCCATAATAATAGAAGCTTCACCAGATTATCAGAGCAGTGGAAAGTTTGAAGATCGTTTGATGCTCACGTACTTTCTGAGGGGAGGATGAATTTTACGTTCACAATGAAAGCACACGCGCGAACGCTTTTCATGACAGAGGCACACGTACAAACGGTTTTTTACAACATATGCACATCTATGAACACGTTACACAGAGGATGCACATCCCTCAAAGAAGGGATGAGGAGCCAAGAGCCATTGCCCTGAAGGAACCTGACCCAGTAAAGGCTCAAAACAGTTTAAAATAAACTGCCTTAGGTCTCGGATCGAATGTGGACCGCTCCAGTGCCAACCGTGGTCAGTGGCTACACAAGGCAGCACGCAGTTGGCAATTGCGTCACCCAGAGTGTGGGAGGGTTCAGTTGATTGGAGGTCTGTGTTTATCGCTATTGGGCGACCCTTGCTGGTCGACCTGATGTCTATGGATTGCAAGTGAAAGCTGGTTATGAAAAGTCTTTCTCCTGCTCTGCTCTGTGAGCTGTGTGAGGCTGTGAGGCTGTGTGAGGTTGTGTGAGCTGTGTAGGCTGTGAGCTGTGTGAGGCTGTGAGCTGTGTGAGGCTGTGAGCTCTGTGAGGCTGTGAGCTCTGTGAGGCTGTGAGCTGTGTGAGGCTGTGAGCTGTGTGAGGCTGTGAGCTGTGTGAGGCTGTGTGAGCTGTGTAGGCTGTGTGAGGCTGTGAGCTCTGTGAGGCTGTGAGCTGTGTGAGGCTGTGAGCTGTGTGAGGCTGTGAGCTGTGTGAGGCTGTGAGCTGTGTGAGGCTGTGAGCTGTGTGAGGCTGTGAGCTGTGTGAGGCTGTGAGCTGTGTGAGGCTGTGTGAGGCTGTGTGAGGCTGTGTGAGTGAGCTGATAGTCTGCGGTGTGAAAAGAAGCATCTGGTAAAACCGCGTGTGTCAGAAGAGAACGGTGGATGTCTACACTCTCCCGATTAGGCATTCAGGATCACTCATGCAACTGCGGCTGCAGACAACTGGCTGTTCCAATATTACCGTCAGAATTGGACGTGCTGTGTGCCAAATTTATAAACAAATAAGAAGTAAATAATTGGACTTCCAAATCAACTGAAAGGAGAAAGGGCGTTTTTGAAAGTTTTTGGGTTCATGCCATACACGAGCAGAGTTTGTTCAGTTCTCCACCTGTGCAGATTGTGCAGGCTCAGATGGGACTCGAATGTTGAAAAACATTTTTTTGGTTTTAAAAAGGCCACAACATGACTGTATGCCCTGTTGGAAATATGAATAAAATAAGGAATTTCTGTTCGGGCTGCCCCCAGTGAAACACTCTGTCGCCGAGAGACAGAACTGTGTAGGTGAGGCATAGCAGGTGATAGACCAATATCTGCGTGTGAATAGAATTTATGTAGCATCTCAAAGAACTTTAGTGAGTGTGAATATGTGGGGGGGGGGGTGGTGTTGTGGGGATAACACACTTTCTTGAACAGCAAAATCATAGCCCCCACCCTGACAATGCACCGGGGCTGTGCTGTGTCAGAACAATCCCCCTGCTTTGGCTGCAGTCCTGCTGCGGTTACAGACCGCTCTCTGAAGGCCAGTAAATAAGCATCACGCAGCTGCTGACTGCACATTAGCGGCTGTGGCTCCCTTGGCTGGGCGGCCGCCGTGTGATTGGAGCGCTGACGCGCGAGGGTTGGGTATCGTCTGGACGGTAATCACCACTAGAGGTGTGGCTCCCGCCCCATGTCTCAGATTGACGATGATGTCATAACAGAGCACTGCGAGATGCCTGAGGACCCAGCCGAGCAAGGAAAGGACCAATCAGGGCGGTAAAAAAAAACAGGAATGAGTAAAAGGCTCAATAAGCTGGCCTTTAGCTGGGCAGGGTGGGGTTCAGCCATAGACTGCAGAAAAATATGGGCAAAGTTACTGTGATGTCACCCATTGACTCTCCATGGGCTTGGTGAAAAGCACTTCGAAGCCTGAGAAGTGCAGTTTGTGGGCGCCGTCTTGTTAAAATAAACAAAACTGAAATTAAACGCAACTCGATTAAATAAACTTGCGCTTGTGTGAGCTTAAATCTGTCCTGTAGTTGGGGTGGTAAATCTGTCCTGTAGATGGTATTGTAAATATGTCCAGTAGCTGGTGTGTTTAATCTGTCCTGTAGCTGCTGTTTTAAATCTGTCCTGTAGCTGGTGTTTTAAATCTGTCCTGTACCTGGTGTTTTAAATCTGTCCTGTAGCTGGTGTTTTAAATCTGTCCTGTACCTGGTGTTTTAAATCTGTCCTGTACCTGGCGTGGTAAATCTGTCCTGTACCTGGTGTTTTAAATCTGTCCTGTAGCTGGTACGGTAGATATGTCTTGTACCTGGCGTGTTAAATCTGTGCTGAGGATGAACAGAGGCAACCAGGGGAATTGTCACTATCCAGCGAAATATCAATGTCAATTCATGAAATGGACTGAAATATTCTTACTACTTCCCCCTGATGTCTACCTAGTGTACAACATATGAGGGTAAGCTTAAACTAACTTCAAATAAATTTTTTAAATAACTCTGTAACCATATATGCAAGTAAAAATTGTGCAGAGTTTATAGTCAATATTAAAACTAAAAACACAGGTAATATTACACTAAAGAAACGTCTTGAGCTATCCCTTACCTCTCCCACCCCCTGTCTCTCTTGCTTTCGCTCTCTCACTTTCTCTGTCTTTCACAGTCCCGCTCTCTTTCTTTCTCTGTCTTTCACGCTCTCTCTCTCTCTCTCTCTGTTACCGTAGATACCACGGGCCGTGAATACCAATCCCTTCCTGAGCCCCCCAGGGCCTGCCGTGGTGCAGTCCAGCAGCGGGCTTTTCCACCGCCCGCGCAGAATACGAAACACGGATCGGGTCAGGACCGCGTGGCGGCAGTCTCACCCTTTCCTTCGCTACGTCTGCTTCCTTTCAGCCTCACCTGAACGTTCCCCAGCCCTCCAGACGGCTGTGAAATCCTGCTGCTTTCTCCCAGGATGGCAGTTACGCTGTTCAGCGTGCTGGCGTGTGGTGTGACATGCAGATATCTGCCCAGAAGGGGCATAAATCTCCACCTCAAACAAATGCCCCATTTGTCCCTACTGGGTATTTTTACTATCGTGTGTTTTCTGATGGAAAAGACGACTGCTCAAACGAGAAGACTAAAATATGCACCAATATACCAGAAAGCAGACAACTTTAGGATCTGTT
Source organism: Anguilla rostrata (assembly GCF_018555375.3). Lineage (NCBI taxonomy): Eukaryota > Metazoa > Chordata > Actinopteri > Anguilliformes > Anguillidae > Anguilla > Anguilla rostrata. The sequence goes on along the minus strand of NC_057943.1, from coordinate 35,084,927 downwards.
TCTTTTTTCTATAAATAAAAGAAAATTTAAATCTGTCAGTGTCTACATCACATGGCTGAAGAGGCAAGTGCAAGCACCCGGCTACAAGGAGATCTTCAGTGCCCGCTGGAAAGGGAACACCTCCAGGCACATTCAATGAAAGACTGTCCCCAAGTGGTCACTAGATGTCATGGCATGCTATATTTTCACTTCCCGACGGGCGAATCACAGGCCTTGCTTGCATTTACATATCTTTTCAGATCTTAATTTGGTTATCAGCGCTCTGCGCTTGCCATTGTTATTGCTGGACTGCCACCATCTTGGCTCACAAGGCCTTCCTGCATGTGCGATCACAGAGGCGCTGGTAATACAAAACTGAACTTCCGCGTGACACTCGCGTACAGTTTGGCCCAGTTTCCCATCCCAGGGTTAAATCCCTGTGTAGTGCTACCAGGTAGAAACCTAGCAAGAACTGAGCTTGAATTGCTTCGGTGGATACCTAATGGATAATATGATCATGTAAGGGGTACCATAGATATCTCCCTTCCAGTTGCCGCAGGATTACTGCTTTATCCATGAAGCAGCTGTTCCAGTCCCCTGTCCCTGCTGTATGTAAATATGCCCACCCTGCAAACCCTTCAAGGCTCGCTGCACTTTACTGTAGTTGGTCCTTCATTTTCGGAGGAAGAAAATCAAACCGCTTCCCAGTAAGTAGACGAGACATCCAGAGAAATTAACAGTGGCGTCACAACCGAAAATATGCAAAAGACACTGGAAGCATCAGAAGAAACATTTCGTGATCACCGTGAAATATAGATTTACCCAGGGCCGGCCCGACCCAATAAACAAAGTAAACATTTGTTTAGGGCCCCGCGATTGGTTCGGGGCCCCCTCCCTCCAAGATATATATAAATATGTATTTTTTAAATAAATAATTGTGTTCCCTAAGACAATGGCTTTTTCATTCATCTAAATATATTTCTATTGGTGCCAAATCTTGCTGGCTGGGCCTTGTGGGGTGGTTTTCGACCGAAACAGAGGGCCCCATATAGACTTTTTGTTTAGGGCCCCCAAAAACCTTGGGCCGGCCCTGGATTTACTTAAGCAATGAAAAGTCAAAAGTTTGGTGAAAGGCAAGGAACAGCCCATGATCCAGAGCTTACCACATCATCTGTTTAATACGGTAACGTAGTGCCATGGCTTGGGAATGCAAGGCTGCTTCTGGAACAGGCTCACTCGTTTTAATTGATGATGTCATGGAGGATGGCAGCAGCACAATGAATTCGGAAGTGTACAGACAGATTTCGTCTGGTGATGCGCAAAGAAATTCCTCCAACATCATCGGCTGGTGCCGGAGCAAGACAATGACCCCAAACACACTGCCTACACAGCCAAAGTATTCATCAATGGGGAAAAAATGGAAAGTTTTGGGCTGGCCAAGTCAGTCACCTGATTTAAATCCAATCAAACGTGCGTTTATCTCAGAGACTGAAGAAAGAAACCCCCCCAAAACAAAAACCAACTGAAAGCGGTTGCAGTGAAGGTCTGGAAAAGCATTTCCAAAGTCGTATTTTTGATGCAGTTATCACATTTGAGGGCTACGCTACCAAATATTAGACTTTCTCGTTTTGATATACTTTAAAATTTATTCATTTACTTAATATTGCACGACTGAAAATGGGCAGAACGATAAAACATATATGCATGTAAATATCATTAAATGAAAGCTGATTGTCTGTACTTTTGTCTCATATTCATTTATTTCTCAAATCTAAATGCCTTAAGCATGCAGCAAAGATAACCAGTTTCACGCTACCATTCCCATACTTTTGGAGGGCATGGTGGGAGTGGAAGCTGGCACAGCAGAGCTCTACTGTCCCATTGCAATGCTGATCACTCCACAGAGACAGCTTGGCTTTATATGGAGAGGGACAGCAGGAAAAAGCCAGGGCAATGCACTTTTTTATGGTCAGGGCTTATCCAGAGAAACGTTTACATCTAAATTACGTATTTTTCATACCTGTACCCGTGTACAGCTGCATTTTTACTGAACCCTTTCTGGATAAGCGGTACCTTTGCTTAATGCCCATTTGGGATTTAAACCTGGAACCTCTGAAGGATCAACCTAGTTCTTAGACTGAGGTCTCTCGGTGAGTCCATTCTCATTACACAGATATCACTGATGTCACTGCAAACTGATATTAAACACCGTTTCCGGGACACACTGCTCTCACCACAAGCTGAGATCACTGCACGCTATTTTCAGTACACACTAATATCACTACACACGATTTTCAGTACACACTGACATCGTAACACACTATTTTCAGTTGGCCTACACACGAATATCACTACACACTATTTTCAATACACACTGTTCTTATTAAACACTGGCATCACAACACACTATTTTCAGTACACACTGATATCACTACACACTAGACGACTGGCCTTGCCGCCTATGCCTACAACCAGCTCGGACTCCACCGTTGTAAACTTCATATGGAAATACAAACATGACCATTCAAAAAAAAAAAATCTTCTCACAGAGAAGAGCTGAAGGCAGTTTAGCAATATTGGACTTGATGGATGTGAGTATGTCTAAAGTTAAATTACAAAAAAAAAAATGTACACAAAACAAATTTCTGGTGTAACAACGAGTGCATTATGTTGGAAAGAGTCCATCGTCCTGAATAATTGGCAAGATTGGACTATCAGTTACCTCAGCGGCGTATTTGATGCTTTGGTCAGTCTTCTAGATGGAAAAAAGGAGTAAAAACTTTCCTATCAATTGTGAAGCATTTAATTAGGTAATAACAGATATACTAAAGCGATTGTCCTGTTAATGCAATTGCATGTGGGATACATACTCGGATATATAAAATATAATACCTAAGCTGTTCATAGAGGGTGTTGATATTAAAGATAAGAAACGTACAAACACATCACAGAGGTTCTTTAAAGAAACACACAAGGTTGTCCCTAGAGGTCAGTGTTTCGAAAGCAGTCAGTGGCAGTGTGTTTTTAGTGGCGTATCCAGCTGAAGAGCCTGATCACGGTGTTGTGATGAACTCTGTGGTACGGACTCTTTGCTTGGTTACTCCAGTTTAAATGAGTTCTGCAGTGCATGGGACAGCTCTCCTCAGCCCAGGTATGTCCTGCAACAGTGCCTCTGCTGGACAATGAGATGCCTGCGGTCTGCAGGGTTAAAAAATATGGCAGCTGGCTGCTGGTATTTCGGAGAGGCACATGTTCAATCAACAGTGATGGGAGGACCTTACGGCTATAAGTGGGTATGTATGAGTGTGTGTGTGTATGTGTGTGTATATGTGTGTGTGTGTGTGTGCGTACGTGTGTGTGTGTGTATGCATATGCTTATATTTATATGTGTTTATATATTGGGTGTTGTGTGGTAGATGGTTTGAGAGAGTGGCATAGTGTATAGCATCAGATCACATGATCTCCCAGGTCACTTCCACAGGTCACTTCATATCTGCACTCAATCCCTTCAATTCAGCCGGGGGAAGCGGGGCGGGGGGGTGGGGGGGACTGTTGCGGGGGTCACAGTACGCAACCACAGTCTCCGAAAATCTGCACATTCATTGGACAACTGATGCCGAGTATCTCTTCCCTGGAATTCTCCAAGCCAACATGCAGCGCGGTTCATGTGATTGGTGTCCTGCAGGGAGATGACTATAAATGACTATATAAATTTCAAAATGTATACAGCACGCATTACACCCGGAGGCTTCATTCTGATATGCCGAAATTAAGTACTGTGTTCAGGTCTTTGGGAAACAGTTGATTTCAGTCTCATAGCGAAGGCCTGAACTGTTTCTTCACTGCACACACGGGTGCTGTCTGCGCTGCACAGGCATACCCCGCTTCCAGAAGCTTCTGACCCGCTACACATCCTCCAGCCACGGGTGGCACACAGAAAAGAAAATGGCCGTCGTATGTTCCCACCTGAATCTGGCCCGGCTCTCCAGGCGTTGCGTGTTTCATATGCAGCGACGCTCAGCCCGGCTTGCCGTAAGCCACGAGGACAAACCTCTGCAGAACATCAGTCCTTTCAGACTGAGACTCACTTCACCTCCGCCATACTTTCCTGCTTCCTGTTCCGACCGATCGGAGAGAGGTGCCATGCCTTGCTTCCCGGAGGCCAGGTCCGGTCCGGCCGGCCTGCAGTGCAGCTGGGTCCGCAGCCGGCTTCGAGCGACTGTCTCTCCCAGGCGCCGCGCCTGCTGCGGCCCCCGGCTGGCGAGTCGGGGGACTGAGTCCAGAAGAAAGGCCTCCAGCCGCTAAGGAATCCCCAGAAGAAGAACTGAGCCGCCCCGGTTCGACTCCGGGCTCTTCGTTCTGTGGCGAGCGTGTGGCCGCGTTTCCTGCTCGGGCGTAAGGACAGCGATGGCGACGCTCGGGCCTGTAGTGCATGGGGGGGCAGAGACATGACCTTACATTACATTACAGGCATTTAGCAGACGCTCTTATCCAGAGCGACTTACACAACTTTCACATAGCATTTTACATTATATCCATTTATACAGCTGGATATATACTGAAGCAATTTCGGTTAAGTACCTTGCTCAAGAGTACAACGGCAGTGTCCTTACCCGGGAAACGAACCTGCGACCTTTTGGTTACAAGCCCAGTTCCTTACCCGCTGTGCTACACTCCGTCCTTACACTCTGGAATCTTTACCCAGCATGCCTTGTCAACAACATTACCAGCCCCCAGCTTCCAAGCAGGACCGGCCGCATGCAGCTCCACGTCTTTCCCGCCACTTTGAATCCGTCGGACCGCCCTGCACATATCACCATTTGGCAGCAGTACCTCAGAGAAGAACAGCTATGACAGAGTACAGCTTCTCTGATGTCACTTGATCCCTTGAAGGAAAAGTTGCTTCTGACGCCCCTTTTTCGGAATGCCTAACTGCATTCGTCATCAGCGCTTGCTGCTGCTGCCTCCCGCTATCGATTCGGGAGAGCGCGGACAAGTGCGAGCGCTTCTCCGGAGGAAGTGACATCAGCCCCTGCTTCTTAACTTCCTGCAGTCGCCGCTGACGCAGTGCAGAAAACAAACGGGGAAGGGGACTTAGTTTTAGATAGCATAGCATAGCATAGCACAGCATAGCTTAGCTACAGCTAGTAAACCCCTGTTAACCTACGGGAAGGGAAATGTTCTCTGTTAGCATGAGGTGAGCCAGGGTTCAGCTGAAATAGGTTTTTTTTTTTTTTGTTTCTCAGGGATTTAAAAAAAAAAAAAAAAAGGGATAAACAGACATGCGGATGGAGTGGTGAGGCCCTATCGCTGTCACATCCAGCTTTTTTCATCCACCACCGCCCCACCCGCCCCCCCCCCAGCACCTGTGTGTGTGTCCCTGCCTGGACCTCTAGCCCCATTCCAACTTCTGACTTCAGGCTTCTGACTGTGGCTCCGCCCCCCCACCCCTACCTCCATATCTATTACAATGACAAGAATGTTGAATATTGGCAGAGGAAACTCCCACCTTCCCCACTCCTCCCCATACACAAACCCTCACAAACGGATACATATGCTGATATAGCTTTAGGATGAAATCCCTTCACAAGGAAAGGTCTATGGTGTAAATATGCTATGCTACCAAGCTCTATTTACAGTGAAAATGACATGGGTTGTATGTGTCCATAGTCTTTCTTCAGCACAACACCCAAAGAGGCTGGTGAAGTTTGGCTTCAAATTGGGAAGAGCCAAAACTTTGCCTGGACTGTTCACTGAAACCATCTCAACGTCTGTCCATGCAGTGCTTTGGCCTTGGGCCCCTCACTATTTCACTGCCAATACTGATAAGAGCTAAAGAATGTGAAGCATGTAAAAAACAGCAAGAACATGCAGCCCCCCCCGCCACACACACACGCACACACACGTGTGCGCATACACACTTTCTCTCCCAACCCCATGCCCGCCCACGACCCCCCCCCCCCCCACTATACCTCTCCTCTCTGGAGTCCCAAGATGCACGGCGAGTTCCATGCCCAAGGACGGCTCAAGCAATGTGAGCACTGTTCCGTACTGGAACTCCTGGAACACGTGGGAGTGGATGAGGCCGGGAAGAGGAAGTGGCTGCAGCACCCTTACCACGGTGCAAATAGCGCAGCCACATCCAAAGCTTCACACAAAGGAGCACGTTCACCACGGTGCAAATAGCGCAGCCACATCCAAAGCTTCACACAAAGGAGCACGTTCACCACGGTGCAAATAGCGCAGCCACATCCGATGCGTCACACAAAGGAGCACGTTCACCACGGTGCAAATAGCGCAGCCACATCCGATGCTTCACACAAAGGAGCACGTTCACCACGGTGCAAATAGCGCAGCCACATCCGATGCTTCACACAAAGGAGCACGTTCACCACGGTGCAAATAGCGCAGCCACATCCGATGCTTCACACAAAGGAGCACGTTCACCACGGTGCAAATAGCGCAGCCACATCCGATGCTTCACACAAAGAGCACGTTCACCACGGTGCAAATAGCGCAGCCACATCCAAAGCTTCACACAAAGGCACGTTCACCCGGTGCAAATAGCGCAGCCACATCCGATGCGTCACACAAAGGAGCACGTTCACCACGGTGCAAATAGCGCAGCCACATCCGATGCTTCACACAAAGGAGCACGTTCACCACGGTGCAAATAGCGCAGCCACATCCGATGCTTCACACAAAGGAGCACGTTCACCACGGTGCAAATAGCGCAGCCACATCCGATGCTTCACACAAAGGAGCACGTTCACCACGGTGCAAATAGCGCAGCCACATCCGATGCTTCACACAAAGGAGCACGTTCACCATGGTGCAAATAGCACAGCTACATCCGATGCTTCACACGAAGGAGCACGTTCACCATGGTGCAAATAGCGCAGCCACATCCGATGCTTCACACAAAGGAGCACGTTCACCATGGTGCAAATAGCGCAGCTACATCCGATGCTTCACACAAAGGAGCACGTTCACCACGGTGCAAATAGCGCAGCCACATCCGATGCGTCACAGTTTGCGTCTCTCAGACGCGTTAAAAGCAGCGCGTCTCCAGCGTTCCGCTCTCGTCGCCGAATGCCCAGCCCCGTTTTCGCTCCACTCAGGTTGTAAACTCTGCGACATCGATTAAAATACACGTCGCTCTTCTGTGCAATGGCCCAGGTGTCTGCAGAAGAATAGAAAACAAAACACTCTATGGTCTTTTTCACCTGCGGCCAGATGCTTTTGGGGATTGACCCATGGATACTGTGTAGCTGTACAACATCAGTGCCCAACCTAACTAATGCTCTTGTGGCTGAATGGAAGTGAATCCCCACATCCATGTTCCATAATCTACTGGAAAACCTTCTCAGGGCAGTGGAGGCTGTTATAGCAGCAAATGGGGGTCCACCTCCATATTAATGCCCATGTTCTTGTTGTTCTTCTGGCCAGTTTCTATCATTGACGCTACTCTGAAAATGTCAAATAAACTTAAAATAATCAATGAAGCTGCCATTGATCATTTAGCAAAAGCACTCACCACTGAGAGATGCTGTCATCTTTATCTTTGTGAGGTCTTGTAACATGTTATAATGTAGGAATATGACCATGTGTAGGAATATGGCTAGATGTAGGAATATGACCACATCTAGGAATATGGCCACAGGTAGGAATAGGGCCACATGTAGGCACATGACCACATGCAGGAATATGGCCATAGGCTGTGTTGTCTGTATAGGTTGGATGGCGAGGGAAATGGGAAATTTGTCATTTAATAATAACAATAATAATAATAATAATAATAATAATAATAATAATAATAATAGTAATTTATTTGTACATTGCTTTTCTTACATGGTGCACAAAGAGCTTTACTGTTTGAGATGAAATTAAGAAATACAACAGAAAAAAGGCAATAAACTTGAATGAAACAGTAATGCATGCAGTCACATAATAGTGAAAACAACTTTAAAAACAGTTTTAAACTAGATTTAAAATACACAGACAGAGGCCGGATAAAATCTGGTAAATTATTCTGTAAAATTGGAGTCCTCACTGCAATTCCTTGTTCCCTCATGTTTTGAAATGTGTGATTGGGACAGCAAGGAGGTATAAGGAAGCGTGCGGGGGGTTATACTTTTATTTCTTTCTGTGCTTTGCTTGATTTAATTTTGGTATACGTGAGACTCCACGGGGAGAAAGCGACTGGACATCCGAGCCCAAGCCGCAAGCCCATCAGCCACAGATGAAATGATGCCATGCTTTATATGAAGCTCACTCAAGCGCGCTGTAGTCAGTCACGCGTCACCACCCAATCAAATCAACTCCAAGAGCCTCTTATAATCAACATTTGAAACCCATACGCTTCCTTTTTAAAAACACGCGCAATCAGCTGCTATGTTTATTTTGAAAAGCAAAACGATTGCATCAACCAGACGAACTCCGACAAGGACTAAACTCGGACATTTCTCTGCCAGCACTCTCTAGATTATGAGGCTGTACAGAAAACAAGGTTTCAGTTATTGGAACACTGAAACGTAAACAAAAAGTGAACATATATGTCTAAACTTCACGCCTACGTTTTTCACGCAAATGAATGAAGCACTTTAGCACCTCGAAGAATAACCATGATGCGGTGTCAGAAATGCAGGGTTAGGAGCAGTGTCATTTCAGTTTCAGTCAATCCATAAAATGAAATTTAACTCATGAGTTTTTAAAAAAATGGCTGGAGTGGATTTGTGGTTTTCACCACCCCTCAATCTTCTCGCCTACTTTTTATCTGAAAGAACAAGCTATGAAGCGACTTTTATCGGTCAAAGTAATTATATTACTTGTTTTCACGGTGATACAGACAGTACTATGGTAAAAATACACAGAGAGAAGACTACACACTCCCGCGCACACACACTGCCCAAGGGGCTAATCAGTGCGCACTGAGGCTAAAGTCAGGACGTCAGGGAGGTGTTACGTTGCTTAGCAACATGCCTGTTGGTTTCCCAAACACTGTTACCACCAACTGAAAGGCTGCAATACAGGGTTCGCTGAAGCCTGTTGTCAAAACTTCTGTCCCTGAGTGCGCCGTTCATTTGCGCGTGACACACATAACGCCTGCAAACACTGGTCAAATCCGTACTACTAGCATATTTATTTACAACAATTAGCAAACTATGGAAATGGAGATGAATATTGAAATATTGACACAAGTACAGAATTTGAACAATAATCAGAGTGACAGAGAGGTTTATTAAGACTTATCTCCATCCGGAGAAATCAACTGCTATTTCACTATTTCAGAAAAAACCAGGGCTGGGTCAGACAGTTGTTTTGTACTTGAATATCATAATCAATACTTCACTATTTTCTCCATTAATAAAAGCCTTTTAAAATCAAACACGTGCCCCTCAACAAAGACGGCTGCTTCATCATAACGTTGTGGATAGGCCAGCACATTAGCCCATTCCTTCCCTCCAGCCAGTAGCCCTATAGGCCAGTACTCTTTATTAATTATCTAAAAATAAATGTACAGCGCCTGAAGTTCCGCCTTTCCGTAGCGCTACACCGCTCAAGAGACGACTTGTAAATTGAAAAACCAAGTCGAGTAGGATGTATTCTACACACTGACTTAATCACAATATTACCAGCAAAAACTACAGTACAAATGAGATGTTTTATTCAACGAATGCGCTTAATAAATTCATTTCTGATAGGCTTAGATGCGTCATATGGGCTGTTGAGGCCAATCAGATTCGAAAGAGTTGACTTTTCGCCGAGGCAAAAAAAAAAGCCCGTTAAATGTCCTGTCTGAAGAAACGCTCTTAGTATTTACAAGAGTCCATTCAGTGAACAGAGTGCATGGCTTTGGCTGTGCGCTTTGTAAATCAGGCGTGTCTAAAGGTGCTTTTCGGCGGCGGCAGCAGCGGAGACAGCAGTACCCCAAATCGCTTTCCCATATTCCAAACCGAGTTTCCCGAGCTGACGTCAGCTGACTGCCTTGGCTGCATTCGCCACTCCGGACATAGCTAGGACTGTAAAATGCTGCTCTCCGTTCCACCAAGGACAGGAGTCAACCCATACAACGGCTATAACAGTAGAAACAGCAAAAAGGTAATGCAACCTTGCGACTCGCATCCTTCTATCGCTCATGGCCGGTAAACGGGAGCTCATTCCTGTATCTGTTGAGGCAGTACGACTGTGTGACTTTAAGCTGCAGTGTCCTTGAACGCGGAGCGTACAGAAAAGCAACTTCAGTAGCCTACTCGTAGCAGTGTATCCAGCTAGCGATCGACTGGAGACCGCAGCCGCTCACGCTACTGTACCGTTCTGTAGCCTCTGAAGCTTATACAGTAGCCTAGTATGAACATTTACATGTTGCTGTTCCATACGCTTTTATAGCCCCGTTCGGATCTTTGCGTGTTTTCGGGGTTTTCGTGTCTGTCAACAGAAAGTGACTTAAACGGAATGAAGTTGTAAAGCGAATGGTGTAAATAATATAGCTCATTAGCCTGCCGAAGGGTGGGGGTTGTGGTCGTAATGGAAGCAGAAGGAATTGTTTGCGAGCTTAAAGTAATCGATTACTAGCCCGCTTCGCACCACGAACGGCGGTGCCTTTGAAGGTGAGAAAGAATCGCGTTTTCGCAGAATACATAAGTTTGCCAAAGTTTTTTTAGTCAAGCGAATCGCCCCACCCCTAAAATATCCCATTGCGATGACGGGACACGATAATTTCTTGCCGGAATTACGAATAGGAATGGCACAGCAACGATCAGTGATGGGGAGAATTGTTCATTTTTCCTAATCAAAGACAGAAATGTTACAATTTTAACATTTGTTCGGTTGCTTACGCATTATTTAGATTAAAGGTTTCATTTTCAGCAACAATTTCAATTTGGACATAAATTCAAGCTCCACAACACACAAGGCCCTTGTTTTTTCCCCCTATTGTTTACTTTTGGGTTTTATGGTGTGTTTTGAGCGGCTTCAAAATAGCGCTGGCTTTGTTTAGCAACTTAGCTCATGGGATGAAAACACCTTAGTGCCTGGAGTTGCAGGAATAAAACTGCGTATTGATCAAAACCGTAGGCTTGTCTATGTTGTCTAGATATCTACATTCCAAAAGCTTTTTTCACATAAAAACATACACGTGCAGAGTCATCTGAGAAAACGGTTCCATTCCAAGTATTTGTGAACGTTACCGTTTTGTATAATTAACGGTAAGGCCTTTATCGTTGCCATACATTTGCTTATGCGGAACCCAAGCCATTTCAGAACTTTGATAGTTCGCAAAGTTTAACTAGCCTTATAGGCTTCTAAAAGAAATATAGGCTGCAGATTTATTTGCGGATCGAATAACTTATAAGACATTACGCAATTATGTCATGTCACAAACTAAAAAAAGCTATCTGTAATGATACGGAATAGTTGCAAACAAAATAGGCTAGGCATCTCGATTTATGTGGCGAAAGTTTTTTTTTCCTGACTAGAAAACGTAGTCTTTCATAGTCATAATTTTGGTTGAATTCGGCCGAAATGTTCCTGATTAAATTAAGACGAATACACTGTAATCAATGAATACATTTTCACTGTGAAAAACCCAAATGGCCCAATGCTTCGAAACATTAGTAAAAGTTATTTTATCCTGCTGCGCGACTGCTCGTTGACTAAACGTCCACGCTTCCCTTCAGAAAGAGTTGTTCGTCTTGGTTCTTTTGACTGATAAGGTGGCGATTAATATACCGATAGAATAATTTGAATAATTGCCTGTGGTCATCATATGGTTTCAGTTGAGACAAGGCAATGTCACTTCCCGAACGTAATGAAGCGGCGTAATGCTTAAAAAAAACATGCGATCTGCTTTTCAAATCATGACTAATATCTAGCCTATGTTTTCCCCTAAGTGTTTGGCAGCGCTGTCCTTCCCACGCACTGGGTCGTTCAATTTGTATGTTCAGTTCTGTTTTGTTTTTCCACACCGTGAATCTGATTTATAAGGCCGTGGAAATGCGATCGCAGAGATGGATAATGTCAGACGCACAGTGTGCGCTCCTTCGCGCGAACACCCGAGCGAGAAACGCGCGCATCAGGCGGCCTGCCTCGACATTCCAGGCATTCGAGGAACATGTAATTAACCGTCTACGTCACCAGCTCTTTCAGGCTACCTACAGCACAGATTAGGTTTTGTCGGACTCTTCCTATCATCTGTATCTGTGCGCGAAACCTCTCCCCTTTTGGGTGAGAATGGAAACGTGTGGTTTGTCAAAAAAAAAGGGTATGATAGCATTGGTATTTATAGGGAGGAATACACAATTGTGTAACACCCTACAACCGGAGACAGAAAGGAATCTGCCCACCCAACCCCCAACCCCCCCACCCCGCCTATAACATGATACTCCCTCTGTGTTGGCGACATAGATTACACTTGTTATTTGGGCAAAAAACGGATGTTCCCGATTAAAGGACTGTTGATGTACTGTGTGATCCACTGGCTTGCGATTCTGAAATCGGGCAGAAGTTCAGCCCAGGAAGAATCCATCTAGAAATCCACAGAGGCTGACATGTTATATTTTCTCGTAGACCTGCTTTTATTTTTGAAGTTTATTTTACTTCTAGTAGAATTCCAGACCCATATATCAGGGGTTTCAGCTGCAGTCCTTGCTGGGAGGGCTGGGAGGTGTTAAGTCCCCATTGCATTTCAGTCTGAGCTCTAATTAAATAAATTAGTTAATTAGCTTCAGGGCAACAATTTCCTTTGTTTAGCAAAATGTAAAAGGGCTTTAAAGGACTGCAGGATGGGGGCTTTGGAGGGCCTGAGGAATAAGAGGTAATTCTCTGCTTTTGTATTTGGACAACGGCTGGGCGGAGGGAGAGAGAGAATAGAGAGAGCGTGTTCAGAAGCGGATTTATGGACTCGGTGAAACGAGGGTGAGAGGACAGGCTGAAAGGGTGAGCAGGTGCGGTGAGACCAGGGTGTTACTCCACACGTGGAGCCTGAGGGCCGGTTCCTGTTCCTCGCTGGGGACCAGGGGTAGAAACGGGGTGCTTCAGCGTTGAGCTCGTAACTGCCCTCTCTCTCTCTCTCTCTCTCTCTCTCTGTCTCTGTCTCTCTCTCTCTCTCTCTCTCTGTCTCTCTGTTGCTCTGTCTCTCTGTCACTCTCTCTCTCTGTCTCTCTCCCATCGCTCGCTCAGGAGACAGAAGATGGTAGACGATTCCAGGAAAGTGAGTCGTTTCATTATGAGGGAGGTCATCTCAAAACCAGATGGGTTGTAAGCTGCAGTTTCCTATCTGGATTGGCTAATACTAACCATGCCCCCCCTCTTCAAGCCGCCTAATGTCCTCTACCAAAGAAGCGTTGTTCATTACGATCTTAGTACATAGCAGTCTGTGCCATTCCAGGTTTCACAAGAAACCAGTCCGGTTGCTGTTTGGAGCCCGGCTATTGGCATTTAGGCTCTCCTACTATTGGTGTGTACTCCATTCAGTACAGTAGCATGCTTTTAGTGGGACCTGGAATGGCTCAAACTGCTGAACATGGAAATGCTGTCCATTGCCCTGGAAAGTAATGGGCTCCTGAACCCTTGGTCCTAGTAGGCTGGTTTTTGTTGTTACTCAGCCCTGAATTGATCTGCTGGGTGGCTCGTTCTGTTAAGGCGCTGGTCTAGTGCGTGGATGGACCTCAGAAGCTGGTACTGAATCCAGCCTGTACCACTGCGGACTGTGGTTGACAACTCCCACAGTTGGTGCTATTGTTGCCCAGTGATGGGAGTGCTTCTGTCGGCTGGGATGGCAGTGTGTTGTCGTGCGCCACTGACCTGCCTACTTGCAGACAGCGGTGAGGTAAGAAGCCGCAGCTGACCTCACGTCCTTTGGAGGAGAGCTCAAGCTTGTCCTTGCCCTCCCAAGTCAGTCGGTGATGAATATGATCTGAGGATTCCAAACTGGGGAGAAAAAGGGGGGAAAGCATAAAGAAAGGCAATGGATTGCAAAGGTCACTCACCTCACCTGGCTTGGGTCTTAATTGGCTTGTTGATTTCAAAATGAGAACAGAGTCAAGAGCCAGTGGTTTGGGACCCTTTTCGTAAGGGATGACAAGTATCAGTAATACTTTTATGCTATTGCTCCGGCGCTGTAATGTCACGGTAATATTGGTGAGATCAGGGCCCCCTTGTAAAGAATCACACACAGAAGCACAAGCAGCAGTGGCCCCTGGGTGTGCGCCTTCATTTCTAAGCTTCGAAGACACACCCACAACAAAAAAAGACAGCAGATAGGTCATCCTCCTTATGTATTTTTTTCTTTTTTTTTTGCTTCATTTTGACAAAGGGGAAGCAGAGAGGCAACAGTGGGGGTCACAATACAGATAGCGTCATGGCGGGGAATCCCCCTCCTGTCGCCTGAGGGGGTTCGTATTTGGGTTGGAAGTCAGCTCGCCTACGGACTGGGGCCACACGGTCTCCCGGGAAACCAGCTTTAAACAGTGTTTGAGCGCAGTGATTTTTGGGCCAAGCGCAGGCCGTACCCACAATTCCCTGTCAGTCAGAAGCGGGAGAACCGGTTCGGAGGCGTCTCGACAGCAGGCTGATGTTCACCCGATGACGGAAACCCTGACAGATTGGCTTTAAACGTGTGTTACCCACAAACGAGGACCCGCGTGCAAACACCCCCCCACCCCCCACCCCCCGAGAGTGGGCTTGTGCTTAAAGCCAGGTTACAAGCTGGGACAAGGGGCCTGTCCCGTAACTGTATCCAGCTCAGACTATCTCCATGGAGGATCACAGTATTCGGTTATTCAAACGCTCTGCTGTAAGGTCACTAGCTCTCATTGCATTTTTGAATTGGATGTGGTTATGTCTTGTGAATTAACAAAAGGATGAAAATAAAATTTATCATGTGTCATAAAATTTTTTTTTTTTCTCATTCTAATTTCTTCTGCATCAATATTCATGAAGGTGAGCCCAATAACCCTGCATGCAACAACAGATAATTGATATTATTAATTTGTTTTGCCCTCAAGTGTGAGTTTTTATAGATGAGTGAGTCATTATTTTACACAAAAGGAACTGCAGTGTCTCACAGTGGTTGAACTTCGGCAGGGGAGAAGGGGTTTCACAGTCTCCGGGTTCAGTTCTTGGTTTCTGTGTCATCAGTTTCCCTCCCTCTCAGGAGTCAGTACTGGTGCAGTCAGGAGTGGGTACTGGTGCAGTCAGGAGTCAGTACTGGTGCAGTCAGGAGTGGGTACTGGTGCAGTCAGGAGTGGGTACTGGTGCAGTCAGGAGTCAGTACTGGTGCAGTCAGGAGTCAGTACTGGTGCAGTCAGGATTCTGTACTGGTGCAGTCAGGAGTGGGTACTGGCGCAGTCAGGATTCTGTACTGGTGCAGTCAGGAGTGGGTACTGGTGCAGTCAGGAGTCAGTACTGGTGCAGTCAGGAGTGGGTACTGGTGCAGTCAGGAGTCAGTACTGGTGCAGTCAGGAGTCAGTACTGGTGTGGTCAGGAGTTGGTACTGGTGCGGTCAGGAGTCGGTACTGGTGCAGTCAGGATTCTGTAATGGTGCGGTCAGGAGTGAGTACTGGTGCAGTGAGGAGTCAGTACTGGTGTGGTCAGGAGTCGGTACTGGTGCAGTCAGGATTCTGTACTGGTGCGGTCAGGATTCTGTACTGGTGTGGTCAGGAGTGGGTATTGGTGCAGTCAGGAGTGGGTACTGGTGCAGTCAGGAGTGGGTACTGCTGGCTGCAGTGAGGAGTGGGTACTGGTGTGACTGGGAGTCAGTACTGGTGCAGTCAGGAGTAGGTGCTGGCATGGTTGGAGCTGTGGGAGTGCATCCATGCACAAGAACACAGCACTGGTTTTTACTGGTCAGTGGTAAGCAACATGTTAGGCAGCTGCCATGGAGTCTCCTGGCTTGGTTTCAACCCACAAGTATTCTCAGAACCACCTTAAGGCCTTCCCCAAGGTCTTAGGCTGCAGGTTTCTGGCACTGTAGATTATATGGTGTATTCATGCATTAAAAATACTATAAAAATGTTGATGAATTAATGAAAACCTTACATAAATAAACACGGAAAGCGCTAACCTACTCCTTCATTGCCCCCCTCCCCACCCCTGCCTCTCCGCCTGGGCCCGGCTCGAATTGCAGGGATTAATGCCTTGGAATTCCTGGAATTCTGGCCTCAAACAATTGGCTCATGACCGAGGGGCGTGTTTGATTTTTGGGAAGTAGAGTAGTTGGAGTTGGGAGGGGGGATGGTAGTGAAAAGTGTTTCACTTACACAGTTGGGGGGGGAGTAAAACCCCACATTTAGACCTCCAGCTCTACGCTGGGAGGAGGGAAGTGTGGGGAGAGGAGAATTCTTGTTATTAATAAAACTCTGCTTTCCAGGAACCCCTCCCCCCACGTTTCCTTTCCCCTCCTCCATTCCTCCTTTTCTCTTTCTGTGAAACTCCTGCCTTTCCTCAATCTCTGAAATGTCTGTGCAGATGTTTTCTCGGTAAAGACAGAGGCGTGGGTAGTGTTCTAGGGGAGAGGTAAAGATGGAGGGGTGGATAGTGTTCTAGGGGAGAGGTAAAGACAGAGGGGTGGATAGTGTTCTGGGGAGAGGTAAAGATGGAGTGGTGGATAGTGTTCTGGGGAGAGGTAAAGACGGAGGGGTGGATAGTGTTCTGGGGAGAGGTAAAGATGGAGCGGTGGATAGTGTTCTAGGGGAGAGGTAAAGATGGAGGGGTGGATAGTGTTCTAGGGGAGAGGTAAAGACGGAGGAGTGGATAGTGTTCTGGGGAGAGGTAAAGATGGAGGGGTGGATAGTGTTCTAGGGGAGAGGTAAAGACGGAGGGGTGGATAGTGTTCTAGGGGAGAGGTAAAGACGGAGGGGTGGATAGTGTTCTAGGGGAGAGGTAAAGACGGAGGGGTGGATAGTGTTCTAGGGGAGAGGTAAAGACGGAGGGGTGGATAGTGTTCTAGGGGAGATGTAAAGATGGAGCGGTGGATAGTGTTCTGGGGAGAGGTAAAGATGGAGCGGTGGATAGTGTTCTAGGGGAGAGGTAAAGATGGAGGGGTGGATAGTGTTCTGGGGAGAGGTAAAGATGGAGGGGTGGATAGTGTTCTAGGGGAGAGGTAAAGACAGAGGGGTGGATAGTGTTCTGGGGAGAGGTAAAGATGGAGCGGTGGATAGTGTTCTGGGGAGAGGTAAAGACAGGGGGGTGGATAGTGTTCTGGGGAGAGGTAAAGATGGAGGGGTGGATAGTGTTCTAGGGGAGAGGTAAAGATGGAAGGGTGGATAGTGTTCTAGGGGAGAGGTAAAGACGGAGGGGTGGATAGTGTTCTGGGTAGAGGTAAATACGGAGGTGTGGATAGTGTTCTGGGTAGAGGTAAATACGGAGGGGTGGATAGTGTTCTGGGGAGAGGTAAAGACGGAGGGGTGGATAGTGTTCTGGGGAGAGGTAAAGATGGAGCAGTGGATAGTGTTCTGGGGAGAGGTAAAGACGGAGGGGTGGATAGTGTTCTAGGGGAGAGGTAAAGACGGAGGGGTGGATAGTGTTCTAGAGGAGAGGTAAAGATGGAGCGGTGGATAGTGTTCTAGGGGAGAGGTGAGAAAAGGTGAATCTGCGATTGCAAACCGGGGGTGGATTGTGAGTTTGGATGGGCGGATAAGGGTGCGATCGTGGTCTTAAAGTGCCCCAGAAGTTGGACCAGTCCATCAGGCACGTGTTGGAATTGCTAGATTTGCGCATCTTGAAGACGACAGTGCTAATCATGGCTGAACAGCAGCTAGTGTGTGAGCTGGGAGAACAGAGAAGCGGGCCCCATCAAGTGCAACAGTTTGCCAAGTCTTGCAAAAGCAATAAACCATGTGGAGGCGGTAGTGTCATGGCTGAGGCATGTGAGGTTGCTTCTGGAAGAGGCTCACTCATCTTTACTGATGATGTAATGGAGGATGGCAGCAGTAAGATGAATTTGGAAGTGCGCTGACTGATTTTGTTTGCCTACGTACAAATAAATTCCTCCAACCTCATTGGAGGAGACAATGGCCTGCAGCAAGACAATGACCTCAAACATACTGCCTATGAAACCAAAGCATTCGTCAAGTTTTGTACTGTCCATTTCAGTCAACTGATTCAAAGTGAGCATGGAGCATGCATTTCCCTTGCTGAAGACTGAAGAAGGAAAACCCTTGAAACAAAGATCAGCTGCAAGCAGCTGCAGTGAAGGCCTGGAAAGCCATTTCCAAAGAAAACAGCAAACATTTGCTGATGTCAGTGGGTCTTAAACGTAATGCAGTTATTGACTTAATTGCTTTGATTTCTTTGTAAGGTCATCCAACTTAATTTTGCACAGCTGAAAATGGGGGGGGGGGGGGAGTGAATATAAACATATCTAAATATGAAATAAAAGCTGATTGTCTGTACTGTCACATTCAATTTTTATTCTCAAATCCAAATGTATATAGTAAAGATGACTAATTTCACTCTTATCCTCAACATAGATTTGGAGGGCACTGTATGTGTGTGTGTGTGTTTGTGTGTGGGTGTTGTGTGTGGTGTGTGTGTGTGTGTGTGTGTGTGTGTGTGTGTGTGTGTGTGTGTGTGCGTGCTCAGGATGTGTGTACAGTGTGTTTACATGCTGCGTTTCCCATGAGTTCTCTCCGGTACATTGTCCTGGTCTCACCTGTCTTTTTACCCCTCTGGGTTCCTACACCTGCTGTCTCTGTCACATCATCATTCAGCCCCTCCCCCTTCCCCCCCCCAGGTCTCTGCTGTACACCTGGCTGTGCGTCAGGGTGGATTATCTGTGAGCACTGGCAGGCGTGTTATATAAACGTGATGCAGAGCCGTTCCTCTTCTACCTCTACTTATATCTTAATCTTAATCTACCTGTGTCCGTACCTATATCTATATGTTCCTGTACCTGTGTATCTGTTTCTGTAGCTCTGCTTACATGTTCCTGTACCTCTGTTTACCTGTTTCTGTGCCTACACAGAACACCACTCATACTCTTAGCAAGGGTTTGCACACAGTAAAGGCATATTCACACATCACGCACAATAATGCACATAATCTGCCTGCATGCTCTGTCTGTAAGGGTGTTACCGCTAGGGGTGATGTGTTTATACGAGCAAACAAGTACTCGCCAGCAGATCATATTTAAATTTATGATATATTCTAAAATCATAAATTGCTTAGTAAGGGTAAGTGCGAAGCAACTGTGTGTTTGGGCCTATTGCGTCCTCTAATGTTTGTCACAGTGGAATTTTTATGTTGGAATTATTTTGGGCTAGCCTATGCCTTTGATGCTTGTCAGGATCCATACAATGGCAAATCGGAGGAAATGGAGAAGCCGTATGTTTTCTCCAGTGTGCACTGTGCGTTTGGGTTCTTAATTGTCGCCGTCATGCTTTTTAAATTGTTTTGGTTTAGAACCACTGTCAAGTGTAACGAATGGTTAACTTCATTTAGTGGCCATAAGTCACTCAGGCCATAAGTTTTAAGATGTAGCCTAGCTTCATCTATTTCCATCTCTTGGTTTCCCAGCATGGCTAAATAAAGCATTTATCTTAATTATTTATTAATGTCTGTAGCCTATCATTCTACTAAAGCCTGAAGATTTTTGGAAGGGGGATGGATAGCTGTCTGGTGCTTATTCACTTTTAATCAGTGTTCAGTTCTAATGGGATTCACATGAAATGAGTGTAGATTTTTCAATATTATTGAAATGACTTGCTTGAGTACATGAAAAAAATATGCTTGTAATCTTTTAGGGAAAATTGGCCTCACCAAGCTTCCATGCCAGCAGCTTTAAAATAAAAAAAAATAGGAACAAAAACCGGACAGCTTGTGCATGATCACGAGGAGGCTGTTTGTTTGCGAGGCGTGAGTTAAAGGTCAGTTCACAGTTCATTGTGCTGCCTTGCTATAAGTGTCAGCAGAAACACAGTGACACAGTGAACACGGTTCCTGAAATCACTTTGGACGCCTTACAAACGCGAAGGCTCGCCCGCTGTTTTCTTAAGCTGCAGTGAAAGGGCTCATGAGGTGCTGCTGGTGCCAGGGGAAGAGCCTGTGGCTTTTGTAGGAGAGCCGCAGTCTGTGGGGGTCCCAGCCGGCGATGGGGAACGTGTCTGGGCTGGAATGTTGTGCCCTCCTTATCATACAGGAATGTGCTGTGTGTGAGGCTGACTTCAGGCAGCCCGGTATTCCAAACTGCAGCCTCCCACAGCAAACTGGGGACAGACTTACTCTGGCAGTGCCGCTGGTTCAGGACCTAAAGAAGCCATGTTTCTGCACGCTGGACACGCATGCCTTCACACGGCGATCCTCACCTTTGCCTGAGCACCATCCTCACCTTTACCTGAGCACCATCCTCGCCTTTACCTGAGCACCATCCTCGCCTTTACCTGAGCACCATCCTCACCATTACCTGATCACCATTCTTACCTTTACCTGAGCACCATCCTCACTTTTACCTGAGCACCATCCTCATCTTTACCTGAGCACAATCCTCATCTATACTTGTTCACAATCCTCATCCTTACCTGAGCATCATCCTCACCTTTACCTGAACACAATCCTCACTTTTACCTGAGCACTAATCTTACCTGCAAACCTCACCTTTACCTGAGAATGAACGTCAGAATTAGTGCACAAATATTTATTTTTAATAATCTGTTTGAATAACAGCTTGAAAAATTTCTAAGCCAAGTAAACTATGCTTTGTGTGTCTGTGTTGATGAGGGATTGCAGTGGATGCAAAAATGTGCACGAGGGAGGAAGAGGAAGAAGGAGAGGCAGGGGCTTTTTGCTGAATAGACAAAAAATCCCGCTTTGACGCAAGTCTTTTAGGAAATGGCGGAGTCAAGATTATGGCTAAAAAAGAAGTCTTCTCAAGCAGAGACTCAGGGGATAGCATGTGGCCTGACAGATCTAAAGGAGCGGTTCACTTACTGGAGTTTTTATATTAGTTCAGTTTTAGTGGATGTTCTGGATTGGCCTGGACTGTTTTTGTGTGATATGAAGGATATTGTAGATTTAGAAGTTTCTTATGATCTGCTGTTTTTATAACGGCTGGTATGGGGGCTTTTTGGACTTTGTGGTTTGAAGCAAGAACATAAACTTTAAATAACCCCAGAGCAGTTTGTACAACCATTTGTTCACATTTATGTACATAAATACCCAGTTATATATCATGTTGGTGCTTTTCTTAAGTGCTACAATCTCAGGCTGTATCATAGGAAATAGTTCCATCCAAAAACAATATTAAGCAAAACAACAAGTGCCTTTTAGCTCCTGATCCTTGTATGTCTGTTTTTTTTTGTTTTTTTTTTGGTATGTTTTTAATATGAAACTTTTACTTTTCTGCTGCCATCTTTACCAGGACTCCCTGGCAGAAGAGATATTGTATCTCAGTGGGACCTTCCTGGTTAAATAAAGGATAATAAATAAATAAAATAAATATTGAAGAGTAATCAGGTAATATACACATGCGATAGGCTTAATGTCACTGTACAGGGTGCTTTGGAGTGTAATTTCTTGCATTAAACCGCAAAAACCCTGAATGCCCCTTTACTTCCATTCTAGAGCCAGCAGGTCCTTCTAAACTTAAACTTGTGAAGAATTCTTTGTTTGTTTCTTTGTTGTATATAAAAACCCAGTAAAATGAATACACAAAAACTAAAATACTATTTTGAAAAAACGTCTGTGAACTATCACCTCAAAAAAAGGGAGAAGATCAGGGATGATGAGGCGATGACTTTTGAGCTATTTGAGTGTGAATGATGTCACTCGCTGGAAATATCCGAAAGCAGAAGTGAAAGAAGTCTGGGTCGCCTCGCTGTGCTGGGCGACCCTGCAGGAAGACGGAGCCGGGTTAGCGCGAAGGGTTAGCGTCGTCTCCTGCCACGGCGCGCCAGTTAGCCTCACCTTCACCGCGCTCTGAAGAGCTGCTGTTAAACATGGCCGCTGCAGCTGCATCCCACCTCACAGAGAAGAGGAAAAACCCTTAAAAAAAACTCTGTAGTGTAGCGCTGGAAAGCCTGGAGAGCCACACAAATGAAACCGGCCTGCAGAAATGAACAAGAACGGCAAAGCCGTGAACCTGGCAGTGTCTTAACCCTTTGAAGAGCAGGTCTTTTGGAATGAAAGTCAGTGTTCTAAAACTCCATTGCATTCAGTTACCAGAAGTGATTGTTACATCAGCATTAGAATGTTTAGTTAAGAACATTCTTAAGCCTCGCTACTTGTCCGCTGCAGCTGGTGAGGAGAGAAGATGGAGGATTGGCTGTGAGAGCAGTGGAGGATGTGTGTCTGTCTGACACACAGCATTTCCCACCATTCTTGCTACTCTTATTTCTTAACCTGTTATTTAACTTCCAGTGGGAGTTATAGGGCTTCCGGTGGTTCATCCTGCTAAGGTGCTGGGCACCAGTGCGGACACGCCCTGTGACCGGGTATCACATCCTTCCCCAGTATTGGTTGTGTCTGGTAGTGAGGGAAGGGGGCGGGCTTAGGTTGATGGGTCTTGTTGGGTGTCTGCACTTGCGTGACTGCACAGCTCAGCTGGGGGACTGAAGAGTGACTGCGCAGCTCAGCTGGGGGACTGAAGAGTGACTGCACAGCTCAGCTGGGGGACTGCAGAGTGACTGCGCAGCTCAGCTGGGGGACTGCAGAGTGACTGCGCAGCTCAGCTGGGGGACTGCAGAGTGACTGCGCAGCTCAGCTGGGGGACTGCAGAGTGACTGCGCAGCTCAGCTGGGGGACTGCAGAGTGACTGCGCAGCTCAGCTGGTGGACTGCAGAGTGACTGCGCAGCTCAGCTGGGGGACTGCAGAGTGACTGCGCAGCTCAGATGGGGGACTGCAGAGTGACTGCGCAGCTCAGCTGGGGGAAACATACAGATCACGGCCTCTTATTAAAAATGAGCTGAGGTGGAAAGGGCAGACTAGAGGAACCATTTAAAACTGAAATGTGCTCTTCAGGTGAAAAGGACTAAGTCTCTTTTACAAAGGGCCTGGCTGTATGAGAGAAGAGGAGAAGTTTAAAAAGAGGGGCGGTTATATATCCACCTGGTGACAGACGGGCTATAATTGGTCAGACGTCCGGTTCCTGTGTGCAAGTCTGTTCACAAAAAGGTCTTAATCGCACAGACCTGAGTTTTGTCTACCATGTCTGGGGGAGAAATAACAGGGTTGGATTGTTTAAAATTGTTTTCGGAGAGCTTTAGAATATTCAAATATCAGATGAATACCAAATCCTAAACTTCCGGTTTTCCTTTTTTTGCCCCTGCAGCAGGCCTATGTGTCTTCCCACCAGCAGATGGCGCTGCCCAGTCCCAATACCAACAGCAGCAGCAACAGCAGCAACGGGGGAGGGGAACAGCTGAGTAGAACCAACCTGTACATCCGTGGTCTTCACCCGGGGACCACAGACCAGGACCTGGTCAAGCTATGTCAGCCGTGAGTGACGTGGCTCTCTTCTCTAACTTGCTATTTCTTGACTGATATATTTAAATGGGTTCTTTCCTCTTTTTTGATTGGCGCACACCATGTTAGCCAATGGGATCTCTCTTGCCTTTGTGGAGATGCATTTGTGAAGCTGTTACCGCCTTAAAGCTTAGAAGTGGGTCCATGTGCTAAAAAAAATGACATCTTTGCCCGGTCAAAAAATGTGCTTATATTCCCGGTTGCCTATTTGTTGGTGAATCAAAGACCTTTCTAGCTTTTTGCTTAGATGGATTTATATATAAACAGCTGTATTTACATTGTGCAGACAATAGGGGATGTGCCATAAGTTTGTATTTCTACTGTAGATCACTGGTGGAATGCTTGTGGTGCTCGAACTGAGGTAATGTATGCATGGAAGTTTTGAGTCATCAGAAAACCAGCGGGGGTTTCACACACCCAATCAGAGAGCAGAATGCGTTCCTCAGGACATTATGCTGGGCTCCGGGGGGTTATGGAGGTTGGGGGGGTGGGGGGGTGGCTCTTGCAGGTTTATCTCTGCCAGGCTCGTGGTTATCATGAGATGCCAAATGCCAGTGAGTGAGGTCAAATACAGAGGTGTGTACAGAACATGGGTACACAAACTGAGCATGTGGGGCTACAGTGGTGGAGGGAGAGGTCAGTGTAAAACTGAAAAGGATCTGCTAAAAACATGTGAAAAACCTGTGAGAGTCAAGGAAGGAAGACAGGGGAGAGAGGGAAAGGAGGAGTTCAGAGAGGTGGAGCTAAAGGAGCGTAGAGAGGGAGGGAAGGAGCGAGGAGAGGGGAAAAGAGGCTGGGAGGGGCCCAGGAAAGGGGAGGAAAGGCCAAAAGGGGGGGGGGGGGGGCACTTGTCCTGATCTGACCCCTCTTCCTGCAGGCTGGAAATACACAGCTGCTTCTACACAGCAGTACTACTGCTCTCAAACCCTCAATATTACTGCACTCACATCCTCAATAGTACTGCACTCACATCCTCAATATATCTGCACTCACATCCTTAATATTACTGCACTCACATCCTCGATATTACTGCACTCACATCCTCAATAGTACTGCACTCACATCCTCAATAGTACTGCACTCACATCCTCAATATTACTGCACTCACATCCTCAATATTACTGCACTCACATCCTCGATATTACTGCACTCACATCCTCGATAGTACTGCACTCACATCCTCAATATTACTGCACTCACATCCTCAATATTACTACACTCACATCCTCAATATTGCTACTCTCACATCCCTAGTATCACATCCTCAATATTGCTACTCTGACATACCCAATATTCCTATGCTCTTATCTTCAATATCATTACACTCACGTTCTCAATGTTAATACACTCACATACTATTAATCTACTCACGGCCCTAAAATTGTTATTCACAGTATTAATTCTCTCAGATACTCAGTAACACACACCATACAGTCTGTCCATATAGACCTCACACATGCACACACAGAATACACTGAATGCTTTGAATTCTTGTCTGTACTGTTTATAACTTTGGAGATAATGGGGTTTATTTAAGTCAGGGGGGGATTCTTACAAAAAACCCTGGATTTTAAGTGGGGTTTAAGGGGTTCACCTGAATTTGTTCAGTAAAGAACATTGTCTGGATAAGAGTGTCTGTTAAATGCATGCAGTGTAATGAAATGCGTAGGTTCACGCACAGCATTCACAGACACCGGTCCTTATATTCCCGTTTCTCTTTTATAAATCGAGCTGCTCCAGCCTGGTCTTGTTTTTCAGGAATGATTCATTGTTGAAAGCATTTCTTTGTGTGTATATGAACCGTAACTCACACTTCCTGAGCTGAGCCGCAAGGATTTGGGCTCTGGGGGGCGAGGGGGGGGTTCTGGATTTTGGAATGGTGTGCAATCTGTGTGACGAGGAGTAATTAGCCGTAATCTGACGGAGAGCCAGACGGAGCCTGATAATATTGCAGGTGTTCAAGAGCCTTGCCATGAACCGTACTATACACCTGTGTGTGTGTGTCTGTGTGTGTGTGTGCGTGCGTGCGTGTAGGTGTGTGTGTGCGTGTGTGTAGGTGTGTGTGTGGAAAACCCAAGCCAAGCCAGACTTTCCAAAAGCTTGGCACTGCCCATGCACTCTCTCTATTTCTCCCTCTCTCACACACACCAACCCATTTCCTTCTACAGGTAATAAAATGAGGCTTTTTAAAGCCTGTTTCCAGACAGCGTCTCTGGAACTTTCTGAGCCCCCCTGTCTGTACCCGCCCCCTCTCACACTGCTCCTCCTCCCCCTTCGCTGTGTCCCCCTCGCTCACCTGTTTGTACCTGTCCTCGTCCCTCCTGTGGGTGGAGCTGGGGGCCTCATGCGGTGGATGCCTTGTGATGTCATTACCAAGGAAGTAGCTGATTGGCCGCACTCTTTGATGCTGAAGTTGCACGCCTTTGTCTAGAACAGGGAAGCTGATCAGGGCTCCTTCAGGTAATAGCGGTGGCCTTGGAATTGCTTTTCCTTGGTGGCATCAGCTGAAATTCACCAAGGAAATTAAAAGCGATGCTGAGTTTATTTGTTTTCCGTCGGTCCTGTAAAGTAAGGGGGCTGGAACCTATCCCAGCCTGCATTGGACAAGAGGCAGGAATACACACAGGGACAGGTCGCCAATCCATCGCAACTCCACAGAGAAAGGCTCTGGCTGGGATGTGAACTCTTCTTCTTCTTCTTCTTGTTGTCTTTGTGGCCTCTGGGTAAAATGCACTTTAACTTCAAACTTAAATTTACCAGCGTCTGGGACTGCCCAGGTAAATATGTGATAACAGAGATGGTCTTAATGTTAGAAAATCACTGGTGCCGTTCCCTAATCGATATGTCTGAATGCCAGTAACAGGGTGGATGTTTACAAGCATCCCTGAGGAAATGTATCGGTGTGGCTCGGCTCTACTCCTGATTGGCTGGAAGCAGGCCATGGGGGCGGAGCCATAGTGATGGACAGAGAGAACAATCAGGTTACACTGCAGGCAAAGCCAGGAGACTGGCCTTTGAAAAGTGCAATGAAGCACAGTATTTGGAAGGGTTCTGTATTCTGTATCTTCCCCCACACACTGTTTATCCCCGCCTCTCTTCCTCCACACACTGTTGAACTCCGCCTCTCTTCCCCCACACTCTGTTTAACCCCGCCCCTCCCCCCCCCCTCCACACACTGTTTAATTCTGCCTCTCTTCCACATTCAACACGTAACCCCACACCTCCTCCCAATGCACCGTTTAACCCCGCCCTCCTTGTTATTTTTAAACATTTTAGCTGATGCGTGTGTTTTTACAGATACGGCAAAATCGTGTCCACCAAGGCCATCCTGGACAAGGCCACCAACAAGTGCAAAGGTCAGTGGCATGCTATGGGGGTGTGAGGACAGGGTGCTGAAACGCTGCATGCCGTGTGCCCAGTGTGTGCACTATGAGCCCTGCATCTCTGGGGTCAGCTGGTGTGACGTGATGTAACCGCCCTGTCATAACTACACTGCCTGACCAAACATCGGGCCCCTAACACGGTGTGTGTTTAGTCGGGGTGCAGAAAAGTCCCCTGCAGGGTATAGGGAGTAACTGAGCCCCCTGTGTCCCCTGCAGGGTATGGTTTTGTCGACTTTGACAGTCCTTCTGCTGCGCAGAAGGCAGTGACCGCACTGAAGACCAGTGGAGTCCAGGCCCAGATGGCCAAGGTGAGAGCTGAACTCGTTTTGACGCTCCGCCTGTGTGCTGTGTTGGATGTAATTCGCCATTCGGTTGTTCTCAGCCATAGGAAGCTTCAAAGCGCTCGACTAACATAGCCTGGAGATGAGACGGAGCAGGAACTTGGGAGGGGGGGCACGGGGGGGTAGCCATTTGAGGTCTGAATGTGTGGGTCTGTGTGTGTATGTGTGTGCGAGTGTGTCAACAGGGGTGGCCTGGCATTCTTCATATGATTCTGTACCTTAAATTGTACGAAATACCTACAGGCGCTAGCTGCACATGGATCCAAGAACCTAAAATAAACTTTAAAACAACCAAGAAATGGTTAACTGACCATAGAATGCTTGTTTTGTCATGTCAATCTCAGTTTCCAGACCTGAACCTGATCAGAAATTGCAAGCATGCGTGCACCCACGCACACACGCGCACACACACACACACACACACACACACAGGATGTGCTTGTCCCCCTGTGCAGGGAGGAGTGTTTGTGGAGAGGAAAGGTATTCCCTGGGGGGGGTTCAGCTGAAACACAGCCGCACTGCACTTCTCTCTCTATCCCTCCCTTTCTCTCTCTCTCCCTTTCTCATTCTCCCTCCATTTCTTCCCTGCTCTCTCCCTCTCAAATTCAAGTTCAGATTCAAAATACTTTATTGCCATGACATCCTCTGGTGCAAAAGCACAGAAAATAACATATACAATTGAACGCATAAACACAGATCTACTGCGTACAAATATACCCAGTACCCAGATAAATATGTCCCTCTGTTTGTGAAAAGCTATAATATAATTTGCTGCTAGCATAATACATTTTCTGTGTCCCCCCCCCCCCCAACTCTCTCTCCCTGTCTCCCTCTCTCTCCCTGTCCCCCTCTCTCTCTCTGTCTGACGGTGTACCTGGTCTTCTCTCTAGCTGCAGGCAGCCAGTCAGTCGCGTGGTTTTGATTTTATGTTAAAATAGGGAACGAAGCAGATTCCTTTATATCACCATAAGATCTTTAAAGTGACATTTCACATTTCTTACCTAACTGAAATATTTCGTTTTTTATTGTTTTCTAAAGAAGAATTTAGGGGAATCTAATGTCAATTCAGTCACTACTCCATAAACCCAAATAAGTAGGAATCCATTTTGTTTTCCAAAAAAAAAAAAAAACTATTAAGGGAACCTTCCCTTATATTTTAACAGAAATGTTTTCTTTCTTAAAGCCAAAATACCCCTAGCGGTTGGTAACAATCAAATACCCTGACAGCCTCCCAACACCCCCCACCCAGCAACAGGATCAAGCCCTGCAAAACCTGCACATCTCCACCTGCTGTCCTGTTCCACTCTGAAAAACACACAATTATTTGTCATTAACATATGAAAAAATGTTTTTTATTTTTTATTTTTTAATTTACACTTAATACCCCCCCCCTTCTGAAGTTCCCAACTAAGTCAGAAGTCCACTTTGTTAGCCATAACAGTTAAAATGCCATTAGGGCATTACTCCAAGGCACAACACACATCACAGCATACAACCAACAAACTGCAAACAGCCCTCATCCCTCCCCCACCCTTCTTGTGTCCCAGCAACAGGAGCAGGACCCCACGAACCTGTACATCTCCAACCTGCCGCTCTCCATGGACGAGCACGAGCTGGAGGCCATGCTGAAGCCCTTCAGCCAGGTCATCTCCACGCGCGTTCTGCGGGACAGCAATGGGAGCAGCCGCGGCGTGGGATTTGCCAGGTAACCCCCCCCCCCCCCCGCACTCTGCTGCCCCCGGTGGAGGTGCTCGCAATAGCATCACATGGAGATTGGTGGTGGGAGTTGGTGGATGGATAGAATCCTTGTGAACATGAAGATTTCAAAAGTGGGAAAATGCAAGTGTCCTTTCTTCATCTAGGTGATTGAACACTTAGGACTCACCCTAAGCTTTTTAATGTTCAAATTTGGACAATTTCACACATGTATGGTTATTGTGTGGTGTGAACACTGGAAGGACGGTTGTTATGGTCGTGACCCAAGTCTGTGATTCTAAGCTCTTAAACTGAAATCCACTGAACCCACTTTATGATGTCACAGAGTTATAACAGCCCCCCAAATGAACTTCCTTCACAGGATGGAATCCACAGAGAAGTGTGAAGCCATAATTCAGCATTTTAATGGCAAATACATCAAGACTCCGCCCGGAGTACCAGGCAAGACACTTTTACAAAAAAATTTCAATTGTAACTGTACCCGTGTTTTCTTGTGTCTGCGCTAACTCCCTAGCCGGATGGTTTCAATCCAGCCGATGTGAGATCAGTCGTTCCTATTGGCCGACTCTGGGTTCTGTGTGTGACGCGCACGTGTCTTCCGCAGTGCCCTCGGAACCCTTGCTGTGCAAGTTTGCGGACGGGGGGCAGAAGAAGCGGCTGAACCCGGGGAAGTACCTGCAGAACGGCAGACCCTGGACCAGGGACGGGGACACGGTCAGTCAGTCAGACGCGCGCAGGGCTGCGTGGCCCCCCCGATTGGCTCTCAGCAGTTTGGTCTTTGTGACCTCACAGTTTGGTCGAGTGGCCAGAGCTCAGCTTTGTTAATGGCAGTGCCTGAGTAGGGGAACATTTTATGACACAGACCTGTGGTTGCAGACCTTTGCATCTCTTCACTGTACTTCACTAGTGACTCTCACTGTACAGATTATTTTATTTTTCCCAAAATGGGAAAAGAAGACTAGGATGTCAGTTGAATTCAACGCCGTTGTTTTCAGGGTTTCGGTTTATTTCAATTAGCTTTAGCTCAGCAGTCGCTGAAATTAATTCAACATTTTTGTGAGGAATATTGCCCTTGTACTGAACTTTTACTGGAATGTGTTGCCCTTGAACCATTTCACGTGTTTTAATTTGCTGAAATGAATAATATTTTTTTAAATGAGCGGCACGTTTCACAGATTAAAATGAACAATCAGTTCTGGAATGTTTTTCATGGCTAGCTTTCATGTCCAATAGTCATAGTTATCGGGCGTTTTCTGAAAGTAAGTGAGGAGATATGAATCTCTGGGTTTGAGACCAGTGTGCTACAGCAGCTCGACACACTGCAGCCCTTTCTAATGACTGACAGTGTGCTGCCAGGCAGTGTGTGCAGACGAAAGCCTTATCAGCGATCTGTGTGTGTGTGTGTGTGTGCGCGCCTGTGTGTGCGTGTGTGTTCACAGGGAGGTGTGACCCTAACCTATGACCCCACAGCGGCCCTGCAAAACGGGTGAGTCCTTGTGCTGGCGAGATAAAAATCACAGAAACACAGTGTAACGACAGACTGGCGCTACGCTAACGTAACTGGTGAAGACTGGTGTGTGGGGGGGGGGGGGGGGGCTTTGGGGGTAACCCTCAGGGGAGGGGCTCAGTGGGACTGCATGCTAATTAGCATCATAAGCCAGCCTTTGTCTGGGTTTTTGAGCCGCCGTGCTCTGAACATCTGCAGGAATTTTTTATTTTTTTTTTTAAACGCTAAAAATACATTCTGGGGACCAGCCAGGTACATACTCATATTCATCACTGCAGAGCGAACAGCTGTTCATTTAAAGGACAAAAGCACGATTCTCTTATGATGCGTGTACTCATCTGTGCACGTGTGTGTATGCGTGCGTGTGCGTGTGTGTGCGTGTGTGTGCGTGCGTGTGCGTGCGTGTGCGTGCGTGCGTGTGTGTGCGTGTGTAGGTTTTACTCCTCTCCGTACAGTATCACCCCTAACCGGATGATCGCTCA